>NW_022142397.1:0-15687 GCF_007565055.1 Rhinopithecus roxellana
AGCAAAAGGGAAAACCATATACATTATACATGCTGAAATCTGAAGAAATAATACATAGATGCCCTCCTCCATTACACGTAAATTAGATTGTATTGATTCTGATGCAGAAAGTAAAGGTACTTATGAAGTCACATTTAAAAGAAGACCCTTCCTGATATCCTAACTTCTTTGTGCTGCAGTTTCTTCCTCTATAAAGTGAGGATGATAATAGTGCCTATTCCATGAGGCTGTTGTGAAGATTAAATGAGTTTATATATATAAGCACTTAAAACCGGGACTAGCATATAGCTGTAAGTGTTGTTACTACCATTAATTTTGTGTTGGTTTGCTCAATATTATAACTCTATAATATTATTTCTAGGAACCCTCAAATGACCTAACAACCTATTAGGAGGTCAAAGTCTTTGTCTTTTTTATTTTTTTTTTGAGACGGAGTCTCGCTCCGTTGCCAGGCTGGAGTGCAGTGGCACAGTCTCGGCTCACTGCAACCTCCGCCTCCCAAGATCAAGCTATTCTCCTGCCTCAGCCTCCCGAGTAGCTGGGACTGCAGGTGTGCACTACCATGCCTGGCTACTTTTTGTATTTTTAGTAGAGACAGGGTTTCACCATATTGGCCAGGATGGTCTCAATCTCTTGACCTCGTGATCCACCCGCCCCTCAGCCTCCCAAAGTGTTGGGATTACAGGCATGAGCCATGGCAAAGTAATTACAGTGTAATTACTAGATTCTTCTCTTAAAGTATCTTAACAAGACAGGAAATTTGTCTCAGTAGACTTGTTGGAGTAAAACCATTCATATGTTACCAGATAACGAATTTGTGCCAGTACAGTGTTTCTTTTAGCAATCTGATTTTTGACCCAATTTTATTACTTTAACTAATTTAGCAAATACTCTTGCCCTGGCCGATGTGCTACCTTGCTAATATCTTGCAGAATCTAATAAAATTTATTAAAAAGTAGTAACTCTGCAGTGTGGTAATCAAATTGTGATTTTACTTTTCTATAAGTTATCGTTGGCTGTAAGCATGTTGAGCTTTAGGCTAAATTTGCAGTGAGATATGAGTCATGAGGGAAATAACAATTCACAACTCAGTTTGACTTGGCATTATTGCTTTCATGTTTGTGCCATTTTAATATTGGCTGGCATTCATGATTGGTTTGATTTATGCTTGCTTCCCTTTGCCAACCTATATATTCCTAAACTACATTGGGACTTAAGTAACAATGTAATTTAGATATTTGGAATAAAGGGAGAATTTTTTCTACAGAGACTTGGTAGATGAGGCTAAAAACTACCTCCTGTTGCCGCAAGAACGACCACTAATGCAAGGACCAAGGACGAGACCACGGAAACCTATCCGATGTGGGGAAGTACTCTTGCAGGTTTGGATCTTATACTGTTAGTAGATTGAATATGTTCCCATGTGAGAAATTGTCATTTGAATAATCCTTGGACAATTGTGATATTACTGTCATAAGAAACAAACAACAAGTCAGCATGTAGCTTGACTCTTAACCCATGATTCAACACTGATATACTCCAAAAGAGTGCTCTATTTTTTTTCTCATTCAACACCTGTAATATCTATTTTATATAAATCCAAAATGTTGGCTGGGCACAGTGACTCATGCCTATAATCCCAGCATTTTGGGAGGCCAGGCGTTTGAGATCAGCCTGGGCAATATAGGGAGGCCCCATCTTTACAAAAAAATAAGAAAAACAATTAGCTGAATGTGGTAGTACATGCCTGTAGTCCCAGCTACTTGGGAGGCTGAGACAGAGGATGGCTTGAGCCTAGGAGGTCAAGGTTGCAGTGAGCTGTGATTGTACCACTGTACTCCACCCTGGGGAACAGAACAAGATCCTGTCTCAAAAAATAAAAAATAAAATGTCATGCAGTAGATGTTTTGTTGAATGAGTCACATGCATTAATTTATATATCAATGTGCAGCTCATCTCATAATTACATGGAGTTGTGAAAAACATATTAAACAATTATAATTTATTCTCCATTCTATGCATATCCATCTATAATTTCTCCATTCTATCTATATATACATATTATGTCAATCCCATTTGAATTGGTATCATTGCCCTCCTTTGTAAAATAGATATAATACTAACTTATTTACAGAGTTAATTAAAGATTATAACAATCCCAGGGGAATGAGTTAAAGTCATAACTTGCATTTTGGCCTACTGCTAGAGACATTTGGTGAGTCTAAGCAGTAGGTCACAGTGAAGTTCGTAGTGAGTGTTACATTCTATGCTTCAGGATAGGATTCTCTTGACCATTTCTGTTACTTCCCCAGTTGGTGGCTGGTGCAGTGGAGATGCCATTTCCAGTGTTGAACGATATGATCCGCAGACCAATGAATGGAGAATGGTGGCTTCAATGAGCAAAAGGAGATGCGGAGTTGGGGTCAGTGTTCTTGATGATCTGTTATATGCAGTAGGAGGCCATGATGGATCCTCTTATCTCAACAGTGTTGAAAGGTGAGTAAGGTCAATCTGTAATTTTCTCTCTACTATTCATATAGTTTTATTTGAGATGTTAATTAGGAATCAAATGTGACTTAATGTTTAGTATTGCATCTGTGGCACTAGTTGGCAACCTAAACAAGTTAGTATGATACACAAATTCTTTATGATTTGGTCTCCACCTGTTTCTCTAGTCTGTCTCCCATGACATACTACCCCTCCCTAAGCATGCTACTGCAGACACATCAAATTGCCTGCAGTTCCTTGGACATGCTGTCTTCCTTCATACCTCTCTCCTTACATATATGCATGCTGTTCTTTTTTCCCTGGGATACTTTTGCCATTTTAAGACTTACATTGCCTTTGGCTGGGCGCAGTGGCTCACGCCTGTAATCCCAGCTACTCAGGAGGCTGAGGCAGGAGAATGGCCAGAACCCGGGAGGCAGAGCTTGCAGTGAGCTGAGATCGCACCACTGCATTCCAGCCTGGGCAAAAGAGGGAGACTCCTTCTCAAAAAAAAAAAAGACTTAACATTTTCCTTCAAGACACAAATGTTACTTATTACATACAACTTTCTATGATACCATATAGATGAGTTAGTTACTACTTGTTCGTTTGCCTTCCATAAGTATTTTGAACATGTTTGTACATATCCATCACATTGTACTGTATGTGTTGAAATGTATTTCACTATAATATCTATCGTAGTTTACTAGGCACATTGGGGAATCTATAGTAACTGATGTTTCCATAGCTTTTTGCTCTCAAGAAGTTGTGTTGATTAACAGTGACTCTTAATTTCCATAACACATCTGTGGAAACGCTGCAGTTTTAAAGGTATAGATTGTGCAGCTGGGGAAAAAAATCTTAAAAAGTAGAGGGATCAGTCCCATAGAAGTAAAACAACTGCAACATGGAGAAACCTCATCTCTACAAAAAATACAAAAAAATTACCAGTTGTAGTGGTGCACACCTGTAGTCCCAGCTACTCAGGAGACTGAGGCATGGGGCCCGCTTGAGCCTGGGAAGGAAAGGTTGCCATGAGATGAGATTGCGCCATTGCACTCTAGTCTGGGTGACAAAGCAAGACTCTCTCAAAAAATAAAATAAAATAAACACACACACACACTTAAAATAAATTGATGACATCACAGGAGGGAAAAATAAATTGATGGCATTGCAGAAGGGATCATGGCGGACGGGAGGCAGGACTAGATTGAAGCTCCGGGACCGGTCAGCATGCAGAGGCTTGACTGTAATTTTTAGCTCCAGATTGACTGCAGAAAAAATCAGCAATATCAAGAGGACCCACAGACCCTCTGAAGAAAGCAGACTGCTCCTTCAGGACCTGGGAGAAACCCACATCTGTGAGTGCCCCAACTGCAGAAGTGGGAAAGGGAGACCCTCCTCTTCCAAACACATACCCCCCACTGGAGAAGCTGAGGTCTGTTCACAGGAGAAATTTCCACTTTACCTGGAGCTGAGTCAAGTTAGAGAGCCAGCGAAATACAGGGGTAGAGGAAGCAGCAGAAAGGCCCTGGGAGTTCGCTGGGTCCAAATGATGGCCAAGCAGGCCTGGCACCACTGGATCCATCGGGAGGGTGGCCAGAGGAGCAGGGGATAAAACTCCCCAGGGAGAAGGAATTCTCTAGCTGACCTTTGTAACAATTTGAACAGAGGGAGAAGCTCCTGACCAGAATGCAAGGGACGATGCAAATCCTGCGTGCATACTTCACTGGCAGGGAGAGAAATAAAGCCCTTTTCTCTTGCAAGCTGGGAGGCGGATAGCCTCGGGCAAGTTTTCAAGCCTGTCTCCCGTGGCCTGGAAACAGACTCAGAGTTGTGAGGCAGGTACGGTGGGAGACCGGCCCTTCAGTTGTTGTGGGAGCTAAGTGGAGGGGGCCTGTGACTACCGGCTTTCCCCCACTTCCTGACAAACCTGCATGACTCATCAGAGGCAGTCATAATCTTCCTAGCTACACAACTCAAGTGACCTGGGAATCTCTTCCCCCATCCCAACAGCAGTCGCAGCAAGACCTGCCCAAGAAGAGTCTGAGCTCAGACATTCCTAATCCCGCCCCCACCTGATGGTCCTTCTCTGTCAACCCTGGTAGTGGAAGACAAAGGGCATATAATCTTGGGAGTTCTAGGACCCCACCTACCACCAGTTCCTCTCCATATTACTACAGCTGATGCTTTCTGGAAAGCACCATCTCCTGGCAGGAGGCCAACCAACACAAAAAATAAAGCATTAAACCACCAAAACTAAGGATCCTCAGAGTCCACTGCACCCTCCACCAGAACAGGCACTGGTATCCACAGCTGAGAGACCCATAGACGGTTCACATCACAGGACTCTGCAGACATCCCCTACTACCAGCCCAGAGCTGAGTAGACTCACTGGGTGGCTAGACCCAGAAGAGAGACAACAATCACTGCAATTTGGCTCACAGGAAGCCACATCCATAGGAAAAGGGGGAAAATACTATATCAGGGGAACACTTTGTGGAACAAAAGAATCTGAACAATAGCCTTCATCCCTAGACCTTCCCTCTGACAGAGCCTACCCAAATGAGAAGGCACCAGAAACCAACCCTGGTAACATGACAAAAACAAGGCTCTTCAACACCCCAAAAAAATCATACTAATTCACCAGCAATGGATCCAAATCAAGAAGATTCCCTGATTTACCTGAAAAAGAATTCAGGAGGTCAGTTATTAAGCTAATCAGGGAGGGACCAGAGAAAGGTGAAGCCCAATGCAAGGAAATCCAAAAATGATACAAGAAGTGAAGGGAGAAACACTCAAGGAAATAGATAGCTTAATGAGAAAACAAAAATTCAGGAAACTTTGGACACACTTTTAGAAATGCGAAATGCTCTGGAAAGTCTCAGTAATAGAATTGAACAAGTAGAAGAAAGAAATTCAGAGCTCAAAGACAAGGTCTTTGAATTAACCCAATCGTACAAAGACAAAGAAAAAAGGATAAGAAAATATGAACAAGCCTCCAAAAAGTCTGGGATTTTGTTAGACAACCAAATAAGAATAACCAGTATACCCAAGGAAGAAGAGAATTCTAAAAGCCTGGAAAACATACTTGGGGGAGTAATCAAGGAAAATTTTCCCAGCCTTGTGAGAGACCTAAACATCCAAATATAGGAAGCACAAAGACACCTGTGAAATTCATCACAAAAAGATCTTTCCTTAGGCACATTGTCACCAGGTTATCCAAACTCAAGATGAAGGAAAGAATCAAGAGCTGTGAGACAGAAACACTGGGTAACTTATAAAGGAAAACCTATCATTAACAGCAGATTTCTCAGTGGAAACCCTGCAAGTTAGAAGGGATTGGGGACTTATCTTCATCCTCCTCAAACAAACAATATCAGCCAAGAATTTTGTATCCAGTAAAACTAAGCATTATATATGAAGGAAAGATAAGCCGTTTTCAGACAAACAAATGCTGAGATAATTTGCATTACCAAATCACCACTACAAGAACTTCTAAAGGAGCTCTAAATCTTGAAACAAATCCTAGAAACACATCAAAACAGAACCTCTTTAAAACATAAAATCACACAGAACTATAATGCAAAATACAAGGTAAAAAGCAAAAACAAAAACAAAACCAAAGTACCACAGGCAACAAAGAGCACAATGAAAGTAACTGGTACCTTCACATTTCAATACTAAACATTGAATGTAAATGACCTAAATGCTCCACTAAAAGGGACCGAACCGCAGAATGGATAAGAACTCAACAACCATCTGCTGCCTCAGGAGACTCACCTAACACATAAAGAACGCACATAAACTTAAAAACCAGTGGAAAAAGGCATTTCATTCAAATAACACCAAAAGCGAGCAGGAATCGCTGTTCTTATATCAGACAAAACAAACTTTAAAGCAACAGTGGTTAAAAGAGACAAAGAGGGACAGTATATAATGGTAAAAGGCCTTGTCCAACAGGAAAATATCATAGGCCTAAACATATATGCACCTAATGAGCTCCTAAACTTATAAAACAATTACTAATAGACCCGAGAAATGAGATAGACAGCAACACAAGAATAGTGGGAGACTTCATTACTCCACTGACAGCACTAGACAGGTCATCAAGACAGAAATTCAACAAAGAAACAATGAATTTAAACTATACCTTGGAAAAAATGGATTTAACAGATATATACAGAACATTTCATCCAAAAACCACAGGATACCCATTCTATTCAACAGCTCATGGAACTTTCTCCAAGATAGACCATAAGATAGGCCATAAAATGAGCCTCAATAAATTTAAGAAAATTGAAATTATATCAAGCACTGAGACCACAGTGGAATAAAACTGGAAGTCAACTCCAAAAGGAACCTTCAAAACCATGCAAATACATGGAAATTAAATAACCTGCTCCTGAATGAGCATTGGGTCAAAAATGAAATCAAGATGGAAATTTAAAAATTCTTCGAACTTAATGACAATAATGACACAACCTATCAAAACCTCTGGGATACACAACAAAGGCGGTGCTAAGAGGAAAGTTCATAGCCCTAAATGCCTACATTATCAAGAAGTCTGAAAGAGCAAAGACAATCTAAGGTCACACCTCAAGGAACTAGGGAAACAAGAACAAACCAAACGCAAAGGAAATAACCGAGATCAGAGCAGAACTACATGAAATTGAAACAAACAAACAACACAAAAAAAAATACAAAGGATAAATGAAGCAAAAAGCTAGTTATTTGAAAAGATAAGGGGGCGCGGTGGCTCAAGCCTGTAATCCCAGCACTTTGGGAGGCCGAGACGGGTGGATCGCGAGGTCAGGAGATCGAGACCATCCTGGCTAACACGGCGAAACCCCGTCTCTACTAAAAAATACAAAAAACTAGCCGGGCGAGTTGGCGGGTGCCTGTAGTCCCAGCTACTTGGGAGGCTGAGGCAGGAGAATGGCGTAAACCCGGGAGGCGGAGCTTGCAGTGAGCTGAGATCCGGCCACTGCACTCCAGCCTGGGCGACAGAGCGAGACTCCGTCTCAAAAAAAAAAAAAAAAAAAAAAAAAAAAAAAAAAAAAAAAAAAAAAAAAAAAAAGAAAAGATAAAAAATTGATAGACCATTGGCAAGATTAACCAAGAAAAGAAGAGAAAATCTAAATAACCTTACTAGAAAACAAAACAGGAGCTATTACAACTGACATGACTGAAATACCAGAGATCATTCAAGGCTACTATAAACAAGTTTACACATATAAACTAGAAAACCTAGAAGAGATGAATAAATTCCTGGAAAAATGCAACCCTCCTATCTTAAATCAGGAAGAATTAGATACCCTGAACACACCAATAATAAGCAGCAAGATTGAAGTGGTAATTTAAAAATACAACAAAAAAAAGTCCAGGACCAGACGGATTCACAGCATAATTCTACCAGACATTCAAAGAAGAATTGGTACCAATCCTTTTGACACTATTCCACAAGATAGAGAAAGAAGGAACCCTCCCTAATAATTCGTAATTCATTCTGTGAAGCTAGCATCACCCTAATACCAAAACCAGGAAAGGACATAACCAAAAAAGAAAACTAAAGACTGATATCCTTGATGAGCATAGATGCTAAAATCCTTAACAGAATACTAGCTAACCGAATCCAACATCATATCAAAAAGATAATCCACCATGATCAAGTGTGTTTCATGCCAGGGATGCAGGGATGGTTTAACATATCTAAGTCAATAAATGTGATACACCACATAAACAGAATTAAAAACAAAAATCACATGATCATATCAATAGATGCAAAAAAAGCATTTGACAAAACTCAGCATCCCTTTATGACTAAAACTCTCAACAAAATTGGCATACAAGGGACATACTTTAATGCAATAAAAGCCATCTATAACAAACCCACAGACAACATACTGAGTGGGGAAAAGTTGAAAGCATTTCCTGTGAGCATGGGGAAAAGACAAGGATGCCCACTCTCACCACTCCTCTTCAACATAGTACTGGAAGTCCTGGCCAGAGCAATCAGACAAGAGAAAGAAATAAAAGGCATCCAGATCAGTAAAGAGGAAGTCATATTGTCACTGTTTGCTGATGATATGATCGTTTACCATGAAAATCCTGAGGACTCCTCTGGAAAGCTCCTATAACTGATAAAATAATTCAGCGAAGTTTCCGGATATAAGATTAATGTACAAAAATCAGTAACTCTTCTATACACCAATAGCAACCAAGCAGAGAATGAAATCAAGAACTTAACTTTTTTTTACAATAGCTGCAAAAAAGTAAATAAAATACTCAGGAATATACCTAACAAAGGAGTCGAAAGACTTCTACAAGAAAAACTACAAAACAGTGCAGAAAGAAATCATAGATGCCACAAACAAATGGAAACACATCCCATGCTCATGGATGGGTAGAATCAATATTGTGAAAATATTGCCAAAGCAATCTACAAATTCAATGCAATCACCATCAGAATACCACCATCATTCTTCACAGAATTAAAAAAACAAAAAAAAATTATAAAGATCATATGGAACCAAAAAGAGCCCGCATAGCCAAAGCAATACTAAACAAAAAGAACAAATCTGGAGACATCACACTACCTAATTTCAAACTATACTATAGAGTCATAGTAACCAAAACAGTGTGGTACTGGTATAAAAATAGGCACATAGACCAATGGAACAGAATAGAGAACCCAGAAATAAACCCAAATACTTACAGCCAACTGATCTTCAACAAAGCAAAGAAAAACATAAAAGGCCAAGGCGTGGTGGCTCAAGCCTGTAATCCCAGCACTTTGGGAGGCTGAGATGGGCGGATCACGAGGTCGGGCGATCAAGACCATCCTGGCTAACATGGTGAAACCCCGTCTCTACTAAAAAAAAAATACAAAAAAACTAGCCAGGCAAGGTGGCAGGCACCTGTAGTCCCAGCTACTCGGGAGGTTGAGGCAGGAGAATGGCATAAACCCAGGAGGCGGAGCTTGCAGTGAGCTGAGATCCGGCCACTGCACTCTAGCCTGGGCGACAGAGCGAGACTCCGTCTCAAAAAAAAAAAAAAGAAAAACATAAAGAGGGGCAAGAACACTCTTTTCAACAAATGGTGCTGGGATAATTAGCTAGCCACATATAAGGAAACGAAACTGGATCCTCATCTCTCACATTATACAAATCAACTCAAGATGGATTAAGGACTTAAACCCTAAGACCTGAAACTGTAAAAATTATAGAAGATAACATTGCAAAAACCCTTCTTGATATTGGCTTAGGCAAGGATTTCATGACCAGAAACCCAAAAGCAAATGCAATAAAAACAAAAGATAAATAGCTGGGACCTAATTAAACTGAAGAGCTGTTGCATGGCAAAAGGAACAGTCAGCAGAGTAAACAGACAACCCACAGAGTGTGAGAAAATCTTCGCAATCTATACATCTGAAAAACAACTAATACCTGGAATCTACAACGAACTCAAGTCAGTGAGAAAAAAAATCCTATCAAAAAGTGGGCTTAGGACATGAATAAACAGTTCTCAAAAGAAGATATACAAATTGCCAACAAACATGAAAAAATGCTCAACATCACAATGATCAGGGAAATGCAAATGAGAACCACAATGTGATTCCACCTTACTCCTGCAAGGATGGCCATAATAAAAAAATCAAAAACCAGTAGATGTTGGCGTGGATGCTATGAACAGGGAACACTTCTACACTGCTGGTGGCAATGTAAACTAGTACAGCCACTATGGAAAACAGTGCAGAGATTCCTTAAAGAACTAAAAGTAGAACTACCATTTGATCCAGTAATCCCACTACTGGGTATCTACCCAGAGGAAAAGAAGTCATTAATCAAAAATGATACTTGTACACGCACGTTTCTAGCAGCCCAATTCACAATTGCAAAATCATGGAAGCAAACCAAATGCCCATCAATCAATGAGTGGATAAAGAAACTGTGGTGTATATAGATGATGGAATACTACGCAGCCATAAAAAGGAATGAATTAACAGCATTTGCAGTGACCTGGATGAGATTAGAGACTATTATTCTAAGCGACGCAACTCAGAATGGAAAACCAAACATCGTATGTTCTCACTGATATGTGGGAGCTAAGCTATGAGGACTCAAAGGCATAAGAATGATGCAATGTACTTTGGGGACTTGGGGGGAAGAGTGGGAGGGGGTTGAGGGATAAAAGATTACAAATATGGTGCCATGTATACTGATGCATGCACTAAAATCTCATAAATCACCACTAAAGAATTTACTCATGTAACTAAATACCACGTGTACCCCGATACCCCAATAACTTATGGGGGAAAAAAAAAGAACACATCACAGTTAAAAAAAATCGATGGGTTAAAGAAATAAGAGTAGAAATAGCTAAATGTTTATACTTTAACAATTTAGCCTATGTATATCAAAATGGATAGAATGCAACTAAGGTGGTACCCAGAGGGAAATTTACATGAATTTTAGCTTAGATACATTAATATAACTTATATGCATTTGGAAATAAGAAAGATACAAAATAAATGAATCATGTATTTTAAATCGTTACTAAAAAAGCAATAAAACCCAACAAACAAAAGAAATCAATGAAATTGAAAAAAGAAGATATAACTACAAAAAGAGCAATTTGATAGTATTTTTAAAAATTAAGCATACTGGCCGGGCGCGGTGGCTCAAGCCTGTAATCCCAGCACTTTGGGAGGCCGAGACGGGCGGATCACGAGGTCAGGAGATCGAGACCATCCTGGCTAACACGGTGAAACCCCGTCTCTACTAAAAATACAAAAACTAGCCGGGCGAAGTGGCGGGCGCCTGTAGTCCCAGCTACTCGGGAGGCTGAGGCAGGAGAATGGCGTAAACTCGGGAGGCGGAGCTTGCAGTGAGCTGAGATCTGGCCACTGCACTCCAGTCCGGGCGACAGAGCGAGACTCCGCCTCAAAAAAAAAAAAAAAAAAAAAAAAAAAAAAAAAAAAAAATTAAGCATACTCTGCTGGGCACGGTGGCTTACACTTGTAATCCCAGCTCTTTGGGAGGCCAAGGTGGGTGGATCACGAGGTGAGGAGATCAAGACAATCCTGGCTAACACGGTGAAACCCCGTCTCTACTAAAAATACAAAAAAATGAGCCGGGTGTTGTGGCAGGCGCCTGTAGTCCCAGCTACTCAGGAGGCTGAGGCAGGAGAATGGCGTGAACCCAGGAGGCGGAGTGTGCAGTGAGCCAAGATTGCGCCACTGTACCCCAGCCCGTGCAACAGAGCCAGACTCCATCTCAAAAAAAAAAAAAAAAAAAATTAAGCATACTATTTGCTACAGTAATTCTACCTATCACCCATTCACACAAAGAGAAATGTACAAGGATGAACATTGTTTTTAATTGCAAAATATCAGAAACAGCATAAGGGGTATATCAGTAGGAATATAATTAAATAATGTATAACATATAATAGTAAAATAATTAAAAAGAAAAATCTGGAGCTATATTAGCATAAATAGATTTCAAAAAATGTTGAGGAAAAAAAGCAGTGCCTACTGTGTGGTATTATTTATGTGAAGAAAACATGCTTGCATATAAAGAAATACATATATGTGGATGCATATATACCTATATATATTTTACTGAAAAGTCTTGAAGGATATATGCCAAATCAAAATGTGAAGAGACCAAAATTCAGGTGGAACTCAAGGAGGGATTTAGCTTTATCAATAATATTCTGATTTTTTAAAAGAAAATATATTCATACATAAAAAATAAAAACACAAACCAGATTTTCAAATGTTTAGTTGTTATTAATCAGCCCATACTTAGGGGAAAGAATATATATCGTATAAATCCATGGATTTAGAATATGTAAACATAGCCAAGCATCCTTTGTGTAATACAAACTCTCCTCTTGGTATGTTCTTTTCAGGTATGACCCCAAAACAAACCAGTGGAGCAGTGATGTGGCCCCTACAAGCACCTGCAGGACAAGTGTTGGTGTAGCAGTACTTGGAGGCTTTCTCTATGCTGTGGGTGGCCAGGATGGCGTGTCTTGCCTCAACATTGTTGAGAGGTGATTTTTTTTTAAGTCATTTTCTGTATTTTTATTTTAAAGAACATAGAGCTCTTTAAAAGAAACAAGTACAGGCCGGGCATGGTGGCTCACACCTACAATCCTAGCACTTTGGAACGCCAAGGCAGGTGGATTGCTTGAGCTCAGGAGTTCAAGATCAGCCTAGGCAACATGGTGAGATTAAAAAAAAAAAAAATTTGGCAAAATGAATTCTGCCTGCTTGCAAAACTTCTGACTAATAGAGAATGAATAATAGGAAGCCCATATTAGAGGATCCACATCAGTTAAAAAGTTTTTCCAAATAAGAGTGACTCTGAGTTCCGCAGAGTTAAAAGATTGGGTTCAAATCAAAGATTTGTACAATCTTGAGTAAATTACTTAATCCCTCTGTGACTCACTGTTCTCAAATGTAAATGAAGACAATTTGTAACTCAAAAAAAATTAAAATGAATAAGTTTTCTCGAAGATTCCAAATCCTGAGGATAATTTCATTTTAGTATTATTTAGTCTGGATATACCATAATGCAGACTAATTTTCCCTCTGCTTAAGGTACACACAAAAACATTACCAATAAAATTTACTTGTGTATCAATTTTCCTCCTGAGGCTTCCTCCTTTTTTTGGTTAAAAAAAAAAAAGCACTAGACCGGGCACAGTGGCCCATGCCTGTGATCTCACTTACGGAGGCCAAGGCAGATGGATGAGTTTGAGACCAACCTGGGCAACATGGCAAAAACCTGCCTCTACAAAAAAAATACAAAAATTAGTCAGGTGTGGTGACACATACCTGTGGTCCCGGCTACTCTGGTGAGTGAGATGGGAGAATTGCTTGAGCCCACACAGAGGTTGCAGTGAACCGAGATGGCACCACTGTACTCCAGCCTGGGTGACACAGCAAGACCCTGTCTGAAGAAAAAAAAATCACTATAAAATTGAAATAAAATCACAAAACAAAGGAAATACATTTGGATACTTAAACTTCTTCTAATTTATTTATTCACTTATTTGTAACATTTTGAGATGGCATCTTGGTATGTTGACTAGACTGGTCTTCAACTCCTGGGTTCAAGACATCCTCCTGTTTTGGCTTCCCAAAGTACTAGGGTTATTACAGGTGTGAGCCACCATGCCCAGCCCATATTTAACTTTCACTTTCTGAATATCGCAGGTCTAAAAGGTCATCAAATATATAGTACTATATTTCATTGCTCTAAGATGCACATGCACATTTTATTAATAATAGCTCTAAAACTGATGTATTACAATTGATGGCAATTTAAATTTACAACTATGACTGGTAGCGTTTTCCTTCCTGGCAATATAAAAAATAGTGTTCAGTCTTTTTTTTTTTTTTTTTTTTTTTGGATGGAGTCTCGCTGTGTCACCCAGGCTGGAGTACAGTAGGGCGATCTTGGCTCACTGCAAGCTCCGCCTCCCAGGTTCACGCCATTCTCCTGCCTCAGCCTCCCGAGTAGCTGGGACTACAGGCACCTGCCACCGCGCCTGGCTAATAAAATAGTGTTAAGTCTTAAAATCAGTGGCATCTTTAATTTATAATGAAATAGGTATTTGGAATCTCCAAGCAATTTCTCATCTAGGCACTAGGTAAATAAAATCCTGCCTAGCTACTTGGATTAAGAGCATGCATATGTATGTGTATAGAGAGAGAAAATGCTTTAAAATATTCTACATAAAAAGTGGCAGTGATATTTGGAATGGCTTAAATCCTTTGTAATTTTCTGCAGTTGCGTTTTCTTTCTTATGTGTTTTTAAAGACAGGGTCTCCCTCTGTCACTCAGGCTGGAATGCAGTGGAACTCCTGCAGTCTCAAACTCCTGGGCTCAAGGGATGCTCCTGCCTCTGCCTCCCAAGTAGCTGGGACTACAGGGCATGCCACCATGCACAACTAATCCTCTCTTTTTGTATAGAATGGGGTCTCATTATGTTGCCTAGGCTGGTCTCAAACTCCTGGCCTCAAGCGATTCTCCCACCTGCTCTCCCAAAGCACTGGAATTACACGTGTGTCACTGCACCCAACCGTATGTTTTCTAATACACATATTTTCTTTAGTAAGAAAAATGGGCCGGTGCGGTGGTTCACGCCTGTAATCTCAGCACTTTGGGAGACCGAGGTGGGTGGATCATGAGGTCAGGAGATCCAGATCATCCTGGCTAACACGGCGAAACCCCGTCTCTACTGAAAATACAAAAAATTAGCTGGGTGTGCGGGCGGACGCCTGTAGTCCCAGCTCCTGGGGAGGCTGAGGCAGGAGAATGCCTGGGAGGCGGAGCTTGCAGTGAGCAAAGATCACTCCACTGCATTCCAGCCTGGGCGACAGAGCGAGACTCCGTCTCAAAAAAAAAGTTAAAAAATAAAAATAAAAGTTAAAAAATAAAATAAGAAAAAGAAAAATGGAGTTTTTATTTTAAAAAAATAGATGGGTATGTTGACATCGTAACATCAATGTTATTGATGCTGCAAACAATTTAAAATTTCCATTTTACAGTTTTACCAAATTAAGCTGTCTAATGTGTTACATGCATATGTGAATATCTTGCATGACAAGCTGCTGAATTATTAAACGGGGTAGAAATGTTACTTTAGGCTGGGCATGGTGACTCAAGCCTATAATCCCAGCACTTTTAGAGGCTGAGCTGGGAAGCCTGCTTAAACCCAGGAGTTCAAGACCAGCCTGGGCAACATAGTAAGACCCCCATCTCTACAAACATAAAATAAAAAATTAGTCACCCATGGTGGTGCACACCTATAGTCCCAGCTACTCAGGAGGCTGAAGTGGGAGAATCACTTGAGCCCAGAAGGTCAAGTCCACAGTGAGCTGTGATCATGCTACTGCATTCCAGCCTGGGTAACAGAATGAGACCCTGTCTTAAAAAAAAATGTTACTTCAAATGAACAGATATTTTTATTTTTATTATTTGTAGAGACGGGGTTTCCCTGTGTTGCCCAGGCTGGTCTCAAAATACTGGCCTCAAGTGATCCCCATGTCTTGGCCTTCCAAAGCACAGAGATTACAGGTATGACCATCACCAAATCAAGAGATATTATCAGAAGAGCTTTCTCAACTTCCACGTTTAATAGTATATCTTGCCTGCATAGCTCTATTATATCATTTCTACT
>NW_022142398.1:0-26831 GCF_007565055.1 Rhinopithecus roxellana
TGCCTCTAGCATTTCCTAGTCTTCTTACTCTGCTCTAATTTTCTTTCTCTTTCCACATTCCATTTTAACATGCTATGTAATTCCTTACTTATACTTTCTTTTATTGCCCAACCCCAGACTGTATAGGACCCATGGGGGAGGAATTTATTTTTTTTGTCTGTATTGCACATACTGTCTCTCCAGCACCTACTACAGTACCTGCTCCATAATACTGTTGAATTGAGCAGAAACAGTAAAAATACCTTTAGAACACTTTCCTTACAAAGAAAGAAAGAAAGAAAGAAAGAAAGAAAGAAAGAAAAGAAAGAGAAAGAAAGAAAGAAAGAAAAGAAGAAAGAAAGAAAGAGAAAGAAAGAAAAAAGAAAGAAAGAAAGAAAAGAAAGAAAGAAAGAAAGAAAGAAAGAAAGAAAGAAAGAGAGAAAGAAGAAAGACCCTCTCTGGACTGGATATTTGGGGATACTATTTTAGAGCACCTGAAATCACAGCTATAATTCTATGGCCCAAGCAACTACACTGGCCTCTGAGATGTGAAAGTGAAGGCACGCTATCACTCAACAGCGGATAGGGTTTCCTAAGATACCTGAACACCACTCAACTGTGCTTCCCATCCCTGCTTATCCCATTAATACCTGTCAGTGAGCTATGTGAGTGGACAAAAATTATTTATATGTAAAATGTATTATTATGTAATGATCTGCATTTTCTGAAAGCAGTCCAAAAGAGATTGGAAACGATGGGCTGGAAGAGAGATCTATTTACTCTAGTTCCTAAATCTTCTCTGATCTTCATAATCCCTGGTATCTCAAGTGATACACGTGGTCACTGAAATTTTTTATTTCCTTATCTAGTTCTAATTTTTTTCACTCCCCCCTCAAAGAAAAATAAAGAAAAAGAAAGAAAAAAATCCCCGGTGCTTTACTCCTAAGTAAAGTTTATCCATAACGCATTGTTAAAGTTTCCTTGATTTTATTTGTAATTCTTGTCTAAGCTTGTACATTCACAGGCTAAGAAAACTCAAGGCCATTTAATCATGACAGCTCTAATCAACAGAAAAGACTTCATTATTAAAATGTTCATTTTGAAATGTGTGAAAATTGTAAACGGGGATGATGTGATATGTATATGACATGAGATTATCGGGATACAAAACGGGGCCCAGGGAGGCACCTTTGTTTGCCTTTATACAACAGTACAAAAGCAATCACTTGGCTGAAAGCAGATGCTGTTTTCTATCCTCTTCACTGGCTAAATCACTGGTACACATGCATTGTCTTAAAGTATTTCAACTAAATTCCACTGATTGGTCTGTAAAATTGAGAGATTAAGATCCACCTCCGAACAATTTATTTTCCTTCTAAAGTGAAAAAAAAAAAAAAAAAAAAAAAAAATTCTGGTACCTTCAACTGAATAGAAAAAAATCCCATGAATTCCTTTTCTGTTTTCAAAACCTAAGCCTAATTTCTCAGCACTATAGATTCAAAATAATACATGTTAATGGATTTAGCACCAAAGAATTGAAACATTATATCTGCATGAAAAAAAAAACAGAAGAGACAGCTTAAGTTTCCATTTTAAATAGATATTTAAGCAAAACAACCTGTTTAGAATATTCTAAAACAAATATCAGTTATTTATATCTATGCCTTGTAAGTTAAACAATTTTGCCTTATGTGTATATTAACTTTAAAAGGTCTTAAAATTTCTTTGCAGTGAAAATGGCTTTTCTGCATGGTCCATAAAATTAGAATTTTTTTTCTAGTAAATGAATTTTCAAAAGCAAATGTCAAAACTCAACTTGGAAAAATTCCAGTAACTCTAATTCTATTATTACAACCAGTTTAAAATAAATTTTAGGTAGCAAGTTATATACAGATTAGAATATTTCAAGGCATTAAGCATGTATTTTAAGTGAAAGAATATAGAAAATTATACACAAATGAAGAAAACACACAGATTATACTCCATTGCTTTAGAAAAGTTAAAAAAAAAGTTTACAAGAATTTATAAAATAAAAACATAATAAAGTTGGACATTAAATGTTTTTAGTTTAAACTCTAAGTACATGAGAAAGCACCTGTACAAAATATTTATTTGTATTTGCAGGAATAGCATTTTTTATTTATAAAAATAGCAAGCACACGCTAGTCAAGGCTGTCATCAATTTTAAGATGAAAGTCATTGAATGACCAGAAAAGTATTAATGATACCATCTTCCACACTGAACTGAGAATAATGATCAATTCTAAGCTGTTATATTGACTGCAAGAACTTATTTCTTGATTTTTTTTCAAGACTAATCCACTTCATTCTGAAAAAGAAAAATGTTTTTTTGTGAGTGCCTACTACATGCCAGGACTATGCAAAAGGCTAAATATGGGTATGAAAACAAATGAGATTGCTTTTGCTTTGTAGTATCCATACTTAACTGGGCCAATTTCCTTTACACAATGAGCTTAATATGCAATTGTAAAGTAAGTTAATCAGCAAGAGTTCTCTGCTATACTCTATCCCCTACTTTTCCTGTAGAGCTGTAGAGTCCTGCAAATGGCCAGCAGCAGCAGCAGCAGCAGCATCAGCAGCAGTTGCTATATGGGAAATTGAAGCCAGGGCAATCACAGCAGGAATTTAACTTCTGATGAAGAAAAAGGAGGGAGGAGCAGGAGGAGGAGAGAGAAGGGGGAAGAGGAGAAACTAAATATTTTAGTGTTTGGTTTAGTCTCATGCCCATCAGAAAGCAAGTTGAATCAAACAAAGTTGCTTCCATTCTATAACTTTTCTGTTTAAGAAGAAAGAGGAAGACCACAGTCTCTTTATCAGGACACATAAAAAGCACTATTGATTAAGGAAAAGAGTAATAAGTTAGCCTTCATTAAAATTTAGAATTTCTATTTGTCAAAAAATACCATTAAGAAAGTAAAACAGCAAGCTACAGACTAGGAGAAGGTATTCACAAGACACATACCTAACATATGACTTATGTGCAGCATATAAAAAGAACTCCTACAAATCAACAACAAAAAGATAGACAATCCAATATAAAAAATGGGCATATGATCTGAACAGGAACTTCCACAAAAGGCTATCCAAATGTCCAAAAAGCTTATGAAAAGATGTTCAAAATCATTATTCACTGGGAAAATGCAAATTAAACCACAACAACATACTATTGCTCATCTACCAGGATAGTTAAAGAACTAGTACCAAGTGTTGTTGAGGATGTAGAACAACTTGAGTGCTCATACATTGCTGGTAGGAGTTCAAACTTGTTCAACCACATTGAAAAGCTCTTTGGACTCCTTTCTGAAGTTAGTCCTATGTTTATCCTAAAACCCAGGAATTCCACTTTTAGGCATATACCCAAGAGAAATGAATGAATGTGTTCACCAAATGACATTTGCAAGTATGTTCATGGTAACATAATTCATAAAAGTAAAACATTGATATCATCACATGTTCAGCAACAGTAAAAAAATTGTGGCATATTCATATAACAGAATACTATACAGCAATGAAAAGAATGAACTACTGACATATACGAAAACTTACAGGCCCAAAGTTGAGCAAACAATAGGTGCCAGATACAAAAGGACTTATACTAAAGGATTCCCATTTACATGAAATCAAAAATAGAAGACAAAACAAACCTATTGGTCAGAGTAGAGGTTACCTTTGTGGGTATCAGCTAAAAGAGAGGGGGTACAATGGAGGTAGTGTAAATGCTGTATCCTTTCTTCTTCCTGGTGGTGGTTACAGGGGTGTCTAAATAAACAAAAATGTATGCTCCTACCATGATTGCACCTCTGAATTGATCACCTGATTCTTTGAAGTCAATAAGCCAGATCATGACAGTTCCCTGCTCAAGCCCATCAGTGGCTCCCATTTCACTTGCGGTACAAAAAAAGTCAAGCTCTTTTAATGGTCCACAATAACCATATTTGGCCACTCCAACCCTTCTAATTTATTCTGCTGCTTGCTACTGCTAAAACATGCCTTGAATATTGCTGTCTCAGGGCCTCTGCCCTGGCTGTTGCCTCTGCCTGGAATGTTCTTTCTCGCAATATCCACTAACCTCCCTCTCTCAACTCCCCAAGACTGTGTTTAAAAGTAATCTTCTCACCAAGCTCTATCTGATCCCATCCTGTTTAACACTGCAAAGCCCTCACTTTAGTGTGTGCACATGTACCTGTGTGTGTGTTTGAAACCAATCACGATCAGGTTTGCCACACTGAATAAATAAACTGAGTTTCAGTGTATTATCAAAAAAGAGAAAAACACACTTAAAAAAATTTACAAATTTTTAATATGCAAAACTAGCTCACATTCTTTCTCCTTTAGTCTTCAGTAAATATTTAGAAAACACACACACAAAAAAAAACACATTTTTTGTGTGGCCTCTGGGGAAGCTGGAAAAAACAGCAGGATGTGGGAAGAATATGACGAGCTGCCTAATAGTGTCAATGGGTGTGTGTGTGCCTGTGTGTTTGTGTTTGTGTGTGTGTGTGTTGAGTATGCAAACATACAGAATAGAAGGCAAGAAGTGAAAGCAGTGATGCAATGTGTAAAAAAGAGCCCATAAGGAACGTTAACAAGAGCTTTTCCTTCATTTTGACCCCAAATAGGATGAAAACTTTTCCTTTCGGCTGAGGAAATGAGTTTGACTAAATAAGAGTGAGATACGAAATTGGAGGTGGGAAACAAAGGGACCATCAGAAGCAAAATGAGAGGGTAAATTGTTTTTTTCTGTCGTGGAAGAAAGTTTAGCGAAAAAAGAGAAGAGTGTCTCAGCTGCAGTATTCTTATGTTTCTGAGACTTCTCAGGGGCTTTCACAGACCTGCAGAAGCAGCTACTGAATTACACTCAGGCCAAGGGCTGGTTGACCTCATTGGTCCAGGAAGGTAATATACCAGGATAGCCCTCCTTTGTACAATTGGATTACCCACAGTCACCTGTCCCCATTCCTGCAGGGGAAAGGGAAGAAACTAGTGCTTGTGTCAGGAGGGTTTTAAGAGATGAAGGTGTGGAAAGACCTTATTTTAGAATAAGCATAGTCTGTGTAAAAGCATGAACAAGACAAGCAGAACATTGGGTTCACAGAAGTAAAAAGACCAGGTTTACTGAAATGTGTACCACGATAGAAGCCCGAAGATAAATTCGTCAATGAAAGGAAAGAATACACAAATTGTATTGTACACAAAGTGCCAGGCAAAGGTTAGGTATCTCTCTTATAACCCACCTCAAAGGGTTGGTCAATGGGCTAGCTGTAAAGGCTTGGTTATGCCATTGGTAATAACTTTGCCCTCAGTCTAATGCTATAGTGAGGAATTCCCCTACCTAGGTATTCAGGTTGAAACTCTTGAGGGTCATCAATATGTTGCTGGTTGGGGTGATGGACCACACAAGAAGGATATACTGACTTCCCCACCCCTCGCTGAGCCCTCACACTTTCATTTTGCATTGGGTCTGCAAATTACATTGCTGGCCATGTACAATGGGTTGACGGTGTCTTGGGAAATTCTCTCCTAATGAAAAGGTCAGTTAATGCACCTTGTACTTCCTGTCACCAGGGATCTATTCCACCTCCCACTACCTGTGACCATGCTGCCGCACCCCATCATGCCGTCTTACCACCTCCTTCCAATCTGGCAGCTGACAGCACGGGCCTTGGCTCCAGACTGACCTGTCCCAGGGGAACTGGAGGGTAGGGAACAGCTGCTGTTGGGAGCTATGCCTGTGAAATTCTTCAAAGGCCACATGTAAGCCACATGCCAAAGCTCTGTGCCTCTAGCAGCCTTCAACTGCATTGCCAACCACCCTAACAGCCCTCATGGTTATTCATAAGTGGGACTGGAGTCCAAGGACAAAAATTCTAGGAGGATTTGACTGATTAATGGATGCATATTTCAATTTCAAACTGCTTATAGGTATATGTTAACCTCGTGATTTATTGTCGGGAATAACAGTAGATAGGAAACTGCTTTCAAATTCAAACTAAGCAGCATTAGATAAAGTGTCATGATCAGATGTTTTCCTTTGACCAAAGATTCATGTTTTCTTTTAAACAATCAAAACATTTCATATTGAGGACAATTTGTAATTGTTCATATATATAACTAAAACTAATTTTGCTTTCATATTTTGAGACATATGCCTTTTCACTGACAAAAATAAATCTATATAATACAAATAATGTGCTCCTTCTCAAAGTTAGGGGGACATAAAACTGACAAGGAGGCAATGGAGAAGAATCCTAAACTAATAAATCGCCAATTCCGTATCCTCTTCATTTTCTCATTCCTCTAAATCATGTAAAAAAACAGTTAGGCAAGAAGGAGAACAGATTTTACAAGAATAAAAATACAAGTCAAAAGAAGAGTAAGTCATTTTAAAAAAAAGGGTTTACTAGTTTGGGGAGCTACCATCTCAATTACTTACCTCTGGATGGACTCTGGCTTGTTTTTCTTTATTGTATGTTTTTTTAAGTATGGGTATTAAATGAAGCCTGCAATGTTATTCTCTTAATCCAATGTAAGCGACTAACTCTGCAGATGAGTTAATAAGTAAAATGAGGGCTGCAATGTTTCGAAAAGATTTGACATCCAAGTCAGGGATTTTTCACTGAGGTCCAAGTCATTCTAAGGGCTCTATGGATTGGCATTTTTTTATGAGTTTTTATGAGTCTCTTGAAACAATAAAGAAAATGTTTATGTTTGATGTGTCCTTTATTGAGAGAAGAGTCTATAGCTTTTGCCAAATGCAAAGGGATCTTGAAGTCACTGCCCTTACCAACCATTAGGATCTCAGAAATAGAGTTAATTAGCACCAACAGTTCTGGCGGAATCTTCATAGTGAGTATCGGGTTGCGTGGTTTGAAAGGTGCGGCACAATCATCCCTGCGAGTATTGAATTCCTGCTGTGGTGAAGACTTGGTACTAGGCATAACACTATCAGACTAGTATTGAGACAACCTACCGACTTGGGGATATTCCCACAACAATGGTGGAGACAGAATCAGAACTCTCCTGGTGGCAAAGCACTATGCAAACACTGTTTCCTCCTTATGGTGCAGACAGTGGTTGCTTGCAAGGCATTTTTCCTTGGGTTTGGCGCCTTCTGATCACCTCAACAATCCTGGGAGGCACAGAAAGAGGGTATAATCGACCCTACTGGAAAGAGAAGAAACTGAGGTTGTTAGACGGAGAGAGCATTTGCTTCCCCTCATGCTCCTACAACAGTCTTCAGATCAGGAAGCTTCTGCTTCTCTCTCCAAGGAAAACAGCATTTGAAAGAACCCGGGGGACCTTTTTCTGCTGCCTAGTCATTGCCTCCTCTTGGGAGAAGCAGTGGCATATCTATACCTGCCAGGTGGTTGGGAGAAGCTGGCTATGTGAATTTCTCCCTGGATTCTCCCCTCTGAATCCAGAGAAGAAAGACTTGGATCCTCTTCAGTTCCCACCCTCCTCTGTGTAAGCAGCAGGTCAGGGCCCAGAGCCAAGACCTGACTGCAGGGGCAGGATCAGGAGTTCAGCTTGCTTTCTCTTTCTCCTCCCAATGGATGCAAGGGTGAGGTTCTAAGAAAGCATGTCTGCTCTGCAGACCCAAACTCTCCCACCAGGGAGTTGTCTCACAGTCATACTGAAAGAAAGGAAGGAAGAGAATGAATATTAGCCATCCCACCTCTGGTAGGTTGCCTCACTTTCTAATTCTGCCTTATTGGTAACAGAAGTGCTATTTTCATCTCCATTTGCGTGACTCGTGTGTCACTTCTCAGGTGGTTCCAAATTCAAGAGTGAGGAACAAGGTAAGACTCGTTACTCTCTCTTAAATTCCTAGCAAGAGTTTCATGGAGCTACATGGTTTAATCAAGATCACATACCTAATAAACAGGTTGTCAACGATAACCACATTTTCCCAATCCCTTCTCTTCAAAAACAAAGAGGAGTACCAGGAAACAATCTCAGAAATTCAAATGTATTATTTGGACAATGAGACTAAGTATTTGAAGTGGGTACTAACCCAGAAATCATCCCAGGTGTAGGTCACATATTATTTAAGAACAGATAAATCCCCACTTTCTCCATTAAGTTAATTTAATTACTGTGGGTTGTTTAACATTCTCAGTCTCAGTTTCATCTATAAAATGAGGGTTTCAGGCAGGGTGATCTGCAGAAGCCCTCCCAGTGTGAACATGCTCCTAGTATTTGAGCCCAAACCAGTCTACAAAGATCTGAAACTTTCCTGAAACTATCATACAATCACAGCCTTATTCTCCACCATCATATTTCTACCTGTACCCATAATTTAAGCATTTTACCATAACATTATCCCCTCCTGTAAGCTCTTGTCAGAGAATATTATATGCAACCCTCTTGACTGCCTAATTCCTACTAAAAGTTCAAGGTCTTTTGTTCACCTAAAAACATCATTAAGAAAAAGTGAGAGAAGAATTCCTAAAATGATTAAGAAAATATAAACGATTCAGTTTTTTAGTGGGCAAAAGAGAGGAACAGGCACTTCACAAAAGAGGCTAACCAAATGACTAACGGCCATAAGAAAAAGGTCTCAACTTATCAAGGAAAGACAAATTAAATCACAATGAGATACCACTACATGATCACCAGAATAGATAACATTTTAAAAGAAAAACAATACCAAGAATTGTTGAAGACATGGAGCAATTGGAAAGCTCAGACATTGCTAGTGGAAGTATATGCTGGTTTTGGAAACTAGTTTAGCAGCATCCTCTAAATCTAAATATGCATCTACCCTAGGACCAGCAGTTCCATTCCTGGAAGAAATAAGTGCAAATATCCAATAAAAGCCACAAACAAGAATTCCCATAGCAATTTTATTCACAACAACCAAAAAAGGAGGGGGGAGACAACTCAAATATACATCAATGATATAAAGGATAAATGATATAAAGGATAAATACATTATAATGTATTCATGCAATAGAATACTGCATAGCAATGAAAAAGAATGAACAACTGCTAAACATAGAACAGGGATGAATCTAGCAGACACTATATTGAACAAGACTGAAAGAAAATTGATACTGTATGGTTCAATTTATATATGCATCCCACTTCGAAGCACAGCCAATCAGTTGTGACAAAGTCAGAAAAGTGATAGATATTGGTTGGGAATAAGGATGAGGGAGCCATTGGCTGCTACACAGTTCTAAATTTGATCTGGTGTTAGTTTTAAACAAGTGTTTACAGATGTAAATATTACCAAACTAGACACTTGAAATTAGCTGGTCTTTACACACTTTACTAGGTGTATGTTACATCTTAATTCTAAAACAACAGCAAAACCAATAATAAAAGCACAGATTCACAAGAACATTCATGAGAATTAACTAAAGAACGTTCAACTTCTTGATTTCTTAGGATAGTCTAAATTTTATGCTTGCATGAAGGCAGATCTACATGCCTCTTCAACTGTACTGCATCCCTTCAGCCTCTCATTAGAAAATTCACTGAACTAGGCTTTAGGAATTTATTTCCTGTTTTATGTTGAGGGTTGTCTAAGAAACAAGATGAAATCTGATACCATTTTATTCTATGGATGTTATTTGAGGACATTTTCTACCATCTCTTCTTAATGGAGAGGCAATGGAGAAAATTCTTTTAGGGTTCATGCCAGGAAAGCTGTTTCTCTTGAGCAACTGACATGTTTTTATGTGACGGATGCTGTTAATCCTGTAACCGAACTTCCTGGTGGTCAGAACAAAGAGAGGGGAAAAACACAATCGATTGGCTTGTGACTTTTTCTGGCTTTCCACCTACTTCTTGAGCCACTCTCTTTTAGGGCTTTCTGGAACATTATCTTTGTTAACTACCTTTATCCCTGGTTTCATTTTTCTTTTCTGTTCTTTTATTTTTGTCTACCACAGTTTCATTATTATTTTTATTGTATTGTACTATTACTGTACTATTTAGTATTGTACTATATGGCAATCCCTACAAATTCTTTGTTTTAAAACATAAAGAATCAATAGATAAAAACAAATACAGAGATGCATCATAATGCACATACATGGGGAAGGCACTATTGTTAAATACTATTTTCCTACTCACTAATCTTTACACATCAGCCTGTTTTATCTCTTTAACTGTACTCTAAGCTCCTTGGGCCTGGCCCATGTATGTTTTTTGAAAAGTTCCAGGTAGACAGTAGGGGCCTCCTAACAAGTACCATTTGACTGCTTCTGTGCAATTAGAGCTAATAGCAATGGTTTCAGAGCACGTGGTACAGAACATGAACACATTTTTAATCCATGAAGAACTCTGCTCTAGGCCTGCAAAAACTTGCATATAATTTGGAAATTGGGTTATTTTAATTATAATGTCATAGAGAACGACATGTATTTTAATCAACTTCAGTTGACATGCTGCAACCACATCATAGCTGCTGCTGATTCCAAACCATCTAAAGAATTACTTCCAGGTTTAAGAACTTGCAGCGTTGTGAGTTAGGAGTGCAGCCTGCCCAGCTGCTGCCTGAGCCAACCCTGCAGGATCCAGGCCTTTGTCATTACGTAGCTTTTGAGGACCAAGGTCCAGGGCCAAGTGTGATCTCCAGGACTGGATCCCAGGCCCTGGGGAATAGGCACCTCCCAGAGGCTATGCTTTTCTTAACAATTTTCTAAACTACTGGCAAGAATTTAGCTTCTCTGCCCTTCAGCATAGTCAGCAAACAGCACCAAAGTTTTGCTTGGCACTTCCTTTTGACAACATCTTGCAGTTTACACAGCTGGTTCTCTATTATAAAAGTTGTGGGTGACCTTTAGTACATAATAATGCCTTAACTTTTGAGAAGATGGTTGCCATTTTTGCCCACTGACCACAAAACTTCCTGAAGGGAGATGATTCTCCACCATTAAAACTGACTGACAAGGTTTCTTGATTTGCTTAATTAAGTAACCATGGGGTATTGCATGCTGAAATAGTTATTTCAGAATTAAACCTTCCTGGTTCTTTGTGTTAATGTTATCCTACACAATAAACAGAACTATAAAGCCTTTATGACTTATGTTTTTAATAAAATAATTAGAAAATTTGTTGTTTATGAGCAGATATAAAGATATAAATGGAAATATGGACACATCAATACCAATATTTATAGAGAAAAGATGTATTTAATTTGAGAAAATTATTTGGGGAGTTAAAAAAATGTATAGATATGAAAGAAGATTATTTAGCGCGCTTACAAGAGAAGCCTACTTTGAGAACCTATTGTGTAATCACGTCTTAAACTTGTTTTAAAACTCACAATGAAAAATTTTAACCTCTTTAGGAAATAGTTTTTGGAAAGTAAACATCAAGTAGAAAAAGAACCACAACTTGAAGAGCTGTTTAGCAGGCAGAAGGTTGGTTGTAACATGTTAAACTGAAAGATTTTTCATTGAGGAAGTGATTCAAATGCTATTAAAGCAGTACTGACCATGACAGCAGATGGGTGGGTAAAGGTGTGAGGAAGCTCTGGCTTACTTCAATTTGGATACAATTAATCCTTCTTAGGAGGAAGATCATATAAAGCGAGTCACTCTATTGACACTCAAGTAAGTGGTGAATGAATAAACCAATGATGAATAAGAAAAAAAAAACCCACTGATTATCAAAATATTAGCTTTAAGAGAAACCCAAACAGTCTTCTGGACTCACCTCTTCATTTTATAGATAATATAAAGCACATTTGGCTGATGGGCATCTGCAAGGCCATATGGCTAATCGGTGGCAGCCATGGGGCTCGAACTCAGGACTTCTGCTTCCTCATATATAAATACTTTCTGCATTTCATTTTGTTCTCTTTTTATTTTTAAAATAAAGCACTAAAAGAAAAAAAAAAAAGGGGAAGCGTTGTTTGAAGAGGCTGAACTCTGCAGTATGGGCAGGGCAAGGGGAACAGGAACTCCTCATTCTGATATGGCTAGAGACAAGAGGATGTTAATCAGAGACCAAAACAGATTGTTAAAGGCTACACTGTTGTCTCCCCAGAATTCATATGCTTAAGCCCTAGCCCCAGTACCTCAGAAGGTGACTGGATTTGGAGATGGAGTTTCAAAAGGGCAGTTAAGGTTAAACAAGGTTTTGTGGGTGGGTCCTAATCCAATATGACTGAATTAAAAGAGAAGAGAACACAAACAAGCACAGAGGGAAGACCATGTGAAGACACAAGGAGAGGGGTCTTCAGAAGAACCATCCTGCTGACACCTTGGTCTGAGACTTCCAGCCCTCCAGATTGTGAGAAAATCGATTTCTGTTGAGCCATCCATTCTGTGGCACTATTATGGCAGCTGTAGCAACTTAACAACACAGGTATCAACTTCTGCCCCAGAGCCACAGAAAAACCTGCAATCCCAAATTCAGTTATGCCGTGATTACTAACAGTCCATGAAGGTGCGAGACACATGTTGTTCTCTGTGACTGTTTTTAGCTTACTGAATATAGCCAACACAATTGTACATGTATTTAATTAAAATGTAGCTTTTTTTACTTAAGAAGCAAAGCTGACTTGATTGTACCAAGCATCTAGTTAATGCCAACCAGCATCCCATGTAGAAGGAACTACTGGGTTTATTTCACTCTAGATGGCAACCATCAGCCCTCCAGGAACTATGATTGCTACCGCAGGTTGGCAAATGGGTCTCAGGTTAGGTGTCGATGCCAATCCATTAGCAGTGGCCGACTGATGTCTCCTGTTTAAAACGTACTGCAAGATGGAGACTTGGTTCAGGAAAAGGGAGCCCTAAAATCTGCCTCGGTAACTGCCCCTGGCACAGGACAGCAGATACGCCCCAGGGAGTGGCGCATCTGAAGGGCTGATCTGTTAAATAAATACTGAGGAAAAATGGGAGCCACCTTTTATGTTCAGTTACTTTTGAAAACTATCTTAACAGATAATAACAAATATATTTTTAATGGACTAAGAATAGGAGAAGAGATGGTAGCAGGAGAAGAATTGTCTGTCTTTGGCAGATGACATCCCCTGCCCATAGAATGATAGTTGTTCTTGTTTTGTTTTGTTATGTTTTGTTTTGTTTTGTTTTGTTTTGTTTTGTTTTGTTTTTGAGAGAGTCTCGCTCTGTCACCCAGGCTGGAGTGCAGTGGCGCGATCTCGGCTCACTGCAAGCTCTGCCTCCCGGGTTCACGCCATTCTCCTGCCTCAGCCTCCCGAGTAGCTGGGACTACAGGCGCCCGCCACCACACCTGGCTAATGTTTTTGTATTTTTAGTAGAGACAGGGTTTCACTGTGTTAGCCAGGATGGTCTTGATCTCCTGACCTCGTGATCCACCCGCCTCGGCCTCCCAAACTGCTGGGATTACAGGTGTAAGCCACCACGCCAGGCTTTTTTTTTTAACTTTTAAGTTCAGGGTACAGTGCAGGTTTGTTACATAGTAAACTTATGTCACAAAAGTGTGCTATGCAGATTATTATCACCCAGGTATTAAGCCTAGCACCATTAGTTGTGTTTTCTGATCCTCTCCCTCCTCCCACATTCCACCTTCTGATAGGCCCCAGTGTGTGTTGTTCCTCTTTGTGTGTCCATGTGTTCTCATCGTTAGCTCCCACTTAAAAGTGAGAACCTGTGATAATTGGTTTTCTATTCCTGTGTTAATCTACTAAGGATAATGGCCTCCAGCTCCATCCATATTCCTGCAAAGGACATGGTCTTGTTCTATTTTACGGCCGTATATCATTCCATGGTGTATATGTACCACATTTCTCTTTATCTAGTCTACCATTGATTGGCATTTAGGTTGATTCCGTGTCTTTGCTATCATGAATAGTGCTGCAGTGAACATATGTGTGCATGTGCCTTTATGTTAGAAGATGAATGATAATTTTTTAATATTAAGGCAAGATATGCACATATGTCCTTTAGGAACAAGTACTATCTTGTTGTTTTCTTCCACTTGCCAGCCCCACTGCCCTACCTCTATGGCTGGCTGAAACATGCTGTTAAGCAGTTATAACACCTGGAATTATGTCCATGTGGTTTATCCAGTAAACAGTAATGCAACAGCCATTTGTATACAAACAGGAAAACTGTCTTTAAGGAATTTGATTTAGAGAAGCAACTTCCTTACTACATAAAAAGACCAGGGAGAATTAATTACTAATAGAAAACTGTCATAGGACTTTCTGAAGCTCTCCTTATTCATATTACACGTAAAAATCACTTACTGGCCGGGCAAGGTGGCTCAAGCCTGTAATCCCAGCACTTGGGAGGCCGAGACGGCGGATCACGAGGTCAGGAGATCGAGACCATCCTGGCTAACACGGTGAAACCCCCGTCTCTACTAAAAAGAAAAATACAAAAACCTAGCCGGGCGAGGTGGCGGGCGCCTTTGTCCCAGCTACTCGGGAGCTTGAGGCAGGAGAATGGCGTAAACCGGGAGGCGGATCTTGCAGTGAGCTGAGATCCGGCCAGTCTGCACTCCAGTCCGGTCGACAGAGCGATACGTCCGCCTCAAAAAAAAAAAAAAAAAAAAAAAAAAATCACTTTACTCCCATTAGAGTTAGGAAAGAATTTTTATTACTTTGAACATTTTGAATATGGTTAATTTCATTAATTTTATATATTATATTTTTTTCCAAGTGAAACTTCACGTTGTGAAATACTGAATCATTTTAAGAGGCTTTTTTTTTTTTTGTCTACAAAGGATTGGATTAGATTAATTATAAAATTTTCAAATAAAATTCAATTTAAACTTACTAGGCTTATTATAAAGTACAATTATTATATTGAGGCACAATAGCTTGGCATATAATTTCATCACATTCTGCTTTGTACAACTGAAATTAGACAGTGGTCTATTTCATAGATTCCAAACAAACACCTAGAATCAACAAATTTCAAGACATTGTTAAAAATATAGAAGCTTTGGTTCCTTGTACAGAAACATGCTTTACACTGTAATATTAATTCACTTAAGAGTTCCAGTTTGCTTTTTTTTTAGATTATAAGTTTCCTCTATCTAATCAATGTGTTATCTTATGCAGTTTCAACAATGTAACAACAATGCTACAAAATTTAAACGAAGATGTAATCATAGTAGGTTAAGATAAATTAGTTTTTACTTGTGCATTCAAATTACTCTTATGGCTTCAGCAATGGACACTGTAGCAAAAATCAGTATTCTTGCAAATAAAACACAGGGGCAAAGGAATTTTAAGAAAAGTAGGCCAATAACTGCAGTTACCATATAACATTTGTGAATAATTTGCTCAGTTTCAAAAGTGCAAGAAAAATGCTGCACATTTGAAATCTGTGAAAGGTAAATGAAGACAAGGCCTAGAGTAAGGTTTACATGCCAAGGGTTAGAAAAGAAGTGAATACACAGCTGCTTTAAGTCAAGCATTTATAATCTAAAATATGTATAAGGAAAATACCCTGTAAATAACTGAATTAACCATGAGAAACATATTTGTGAATATTTAAAGCCAAATTCAATAAAACATTCATTAAACAAGTTCACAGGCAGAAACGGAACCATAAGTTTTTAAAACTTATATGAGGTTCATGCCATCTCTTAAGTCCAAAGCAATATAATATTACAAACATAGCAGTAGTGGACTCCTGAGTAGTTTATAAGCATTTTCTGTACTTCTGGAAGATACCACAATGCAAAACATACTCAGGCAAACCACCAACTCAAGGCTAAGGACCTTGCAAATTTATACTTAAAAAAAAAAAAGAAAGAAAAGAAACTGTGAAAAGCAAAATCTACACATTAAAGAGATAAATAGCGATTCCATAAAATCTCCTGCTATAAAAGATAATTCTTTCTTGCAATAAAATAATTAAAAATTTTCAAATTTGCTACCGTAGTACAGCTATGACAACTGTTTTCACAATAAAAATAACAGAAATGAACTGTGGTAATAGCTCTAATTTGATGTGAAATTCATTTAGGAATTCAATAAAATTTGGGGCTGGGCACAATGGCTCACGTCTGTAATCCCAGCACTTTGGGAGGCTGAGGCGGGTGGATCACTTGAGGTCAGGAGTTCGAGACCAGCCTGGGCAGTGTGGCGAAACCCCATCTCTACTAAAAATAGAAAAATCAGCCAGACCTGGTGGCGTGCCTGTAATCCCAGCTACTTGGGAGGCTGAGGCAGAAGAATTGCTAGAACCCGAAAGATGGAGGTTTCAGTGAGCCAAGATCACGCCACTGCACTCTAGCCTGGGTGACAGACCAAGACTCTATCTCAAAAAAATAAATAAATAAAATAAATTTAATTCTGGCAATGATTGGAACTACTTATATCTTAAAATTCAGTTATAAGACAACATTCTGTAGTGGTTATTTTTCTTCACTGACCAACAAAATTAACTCCTAAGAAGTCTACCTCTCCTCCACCAATCAATAAGAACACACACGATTCAACAATGAGCAGATATGAATGGTCTCCCCGGGTGAAAAGGTAATATCTTACAGTTGTCTCCCTTCTCCCACCATGAAAGGGAATGCCTTGCCAGGGGATCATTCCTCAGCAACAACCCCACAAGCCGTGTGGTTGCTTTGTTTACTACATTGCAGACTCTAAAAGTAAAGTTTTGCAAAAGGTGGGAAGTGAATTACTATTCCTACACACTGGTTTTATTCTGATACTACTAAAACCCAAAGCAAGTATTTAAAATGTCTGAGTCAGGTTAACGTTTTTTAAAAACCCACAAATTGAGACACTATGTCTAATTTTTTGCAAATGTTCCAGTGAATGATTTCTAAGAAAAGGTCATATAATTAAATTGAAAAATGTAGAGGCAAGTCTGATAATCCCCAATTTCCATAAAACTCAACACCTGCGGCCTATGTAATAAATCAGTTTGTGAATCTAATTGCTCTTGTTTTGCATGCTTCCATGAGCCCGTACAGCTAAGCTAACACCATTGTCACAGCCTTAATCACAGTCAGGTTTATTTTTGTTGGCAGCCCTATGCAAATCATTGTATTATGGGTCTTTGCACTTAATTCACTTAGATTATACCCTGATACTGAAAACAGATTGTAACACAGGAAGGGTTTCTGAATTGTTTAATTAACTATGAGCTGTAATTTCTATTTATATCTAACCGAAATGTTATAGCTCTAACTGTGTTAAATATTCATAGGAAAACATTATTCTGTTTCTAATTTATAACACTTAAGCTTGTTGTAATTTAGAAGTTATAGCTACCCACAGAGCGAATATACCGGCATTTTTTTTTTTTTTTTTTTCAGTGTTTTAAGCCAATTTCTCTTATGTGAACTAACCTCTGGAACAAAACACCTAATTTACTAAATGCTATCTTGGTGGCCTAAAAGAGTTATAGCAACTTCAAAGTGGCCCAGCTTTTCCCCTCTGTCTTTACATCTTCTACCATATGCTCTTTTCAAGGAACCATGGGGAAACCAATTGTGTCAGTCGATTACCACCAATTATTGTTGGTCAATTAATTCTCAGAGCCAGAAAAAGCCTGGTATTTACCTCACATTTCTTTTTAACTTCACTCACTTTTTGTAGCATGGTAAACTGTCTAAGGAAAAAAAAAAAGGAAGAGTCATCAATTAAAGTGCAATCATATGACCCCAAAAGCACAGGCAACAAAAGCAAAATAAGACAAAGGAGATTACATACATCAAACTAACACTTCTGCACAGCAAGGAAACAATCAACAGAATGAAGAGACAATCAACAAAATGGGAAAGATATTTGCAAACTGTGTATCTGCTAAAGCAGGGGTGTCCAATCTTTTGGCTTCCCTGGCCCACATTGGAAGAAGAAGAATTGTCTTGAGCCACACATAAAATACAATAACATTAAAGATAGCTGATGAGCTGAAAAAAATTACACAAAAATCTCATAATGTTTTAAGGAAGTTTACAAATTTGCGTTGGGCCACATTCAAAGCATCCTGGGCCGCATGCAGCCCACAAGCCCACGGGTTGGACAAGCTTGTGATTAGGGATTAACATCCAAAATATATAAGAAACTCAAACAACTCACTAGCAAGAAAACAAATAACCCAATTTAAAAATGGGCAAAGTCCCTGAATAGGTATTTCTCAAAAGAGAACAGACAACAGGTATATGACAATATGCTTGATATCACTAATCATCAGGGAAATGCAAATTAAAAATCACGATAAGCTCACACCTCACACCTGTTAGAATGGCTATTTAAAAAAGATAACAGATAAGTGCGGTAAGGATGTGGAGAAAAGGGTACCCTCACACACTCTTGGTGGGAGTGTAAATTACTACAAACCATTATGGAAAACACTATAGAGGTTTCTCAAAAATTAAAAACAGAACTACCCTTTGATTCAGCAATCCAACCAGCAGGTATTTACCCAAAGAAAATCAGTATGTCAAAGAGAACTGCATTTCCATGCTCATTGCAGCATTATTCACAATAGTCAATTTATAAAATCAACCTTAAAGTTCATCACTGGATGAATGAATTTGTAAAATTGTGGTATATATAATGGAATACTACTCAGCCATAAAAAGGAATCCTGTCATTTGCAAGAACATAAATGACCCTGGAGGACATTAAGTGAAATAAACCAGGAGCAGAAAGATAAATAGTCCAGATCACTCATATGTGGAATCTAAAATGTTGATTTCCTAGAAGTGAAGAGTAGAATGGTACAGGGGTTAGGGTGGTTGGGCGCAGAGTGGAGGTTGCCGGGAGATGTTAATGAAAGGATACAAATTTCAGGTAGCTAGAAAATATGGTTCAAGAGATCTATTGATCAAAACAGTGACTACAGCTAACATTATATTGTATCCTTCAAAACTGCTGAATGTGGATGTAAAGTGTTCTCACCACAAAATCATAACTATGTGAGGTAATGAAATGTTAGTTAGCCAGAGTTCCTCATTCCTCAATGTATATATACTTCAAAACAGTATGTTGTACATGATAAATACATACAATTGTATCTACCAATGTTTTAAAAAAACCTAAAGACTCTTAAATCCAATCACAGTAGTCTCTTGCCATGAGAGAAACTACTGGCATCAAAATATTCTAATAGAGTAGAATTATGTTCAGACTTTTCCTATTGACTAATCTGATCTCAGAACCCTTCTAGACGCTAATATTTTCACACAAACTGAGAAGTGGTAAACAAAAGAGGAAGAAGAGTATATAGGAGGGCACCACCACATCCTCTCCAGGAACATTTAGTGGATATAATGTTCATGAACATTCACTACTAAACTATATTCCATCTACAAGACCACATGGCTAGACAAGCTCAGCTAAGAGCCCTCACAGGACCTCTCTTCACATGTGAAGAGAAAAGGGTTCCAACAACCATAGACATCAGGCAGGACCTCAGGACCTCTTCTGTTGCTGGGCAATCAGTCTCCGAGTCTGTTAAAGTATATATAATTGGTATTTAAGGTAATTATGTAGAGATAGAACCCTGGAAAGTCCTTGAGTGAGTTTTCAGAGACTATGTTGGAGTCACAAGAAGGGCTGAAGAAATGAGTCACTAAAGAACGCTGCTCTTTGGATTCCAAGTGTGCATCATCTTTGCACGACTATTAAGCCATGAACTGGAAAATCTCCTGAGGAAGGCATCCATGAAACTCCCAAACAGAAACTAGATGCTTGTTCAAGTTTAATTTAGACAAAGACAAGGTGCCCCCTGCCAGCTCTGGCAGGAGGAGCCAATTCTACACAGAGTGGGGTGTCCCTCAAAGAAACTGGGACACTAAATCAACGAGGGTGTGTCCAGGGGGTGTGGAGCTGGGGACCCTCTGCTTAGGGGTTTTCCTCACATCCTAAATAACATCTAGGAGAGGTACACTTGATCAAACTCAGCTTCCAGAGGAAAGTAGACTTGAGTCATCTCTCACTAAAGTCAGACTCTCACTAATCTCTCCCTAGAGTCATCTCTCACTGCTAGAGTCAGACCCTCACTAAATCCACTTGGTCCTTTCTTTGTGATGACTTCCCTTTATACACCTTCCACTTTAGAAGATATTGAGCAATTTCTCTATAATAAAATATAACAATGAGTTGCTTAGTCTATGCCAGATTACTTTCATAAATGCCCGATGTTTATGCCTGTGAAGGTAGTATACAATCATCTCTATTTTACAACACAGAAACTGAGGCATAGAGGTGCTAAGGAACTTACCAGAAAGAGTTCAGTTACTAGATGATGGAGCTAGGGCTGAGTGCAGTCTGATTCCAAGACCTGCTCAGAGCTGTTATGTTACATGACGCAAATGAAAATGAGCAAAATTTGCCCGTGCCCACTAGGAGACCAGAGATTATTTGCTTGCTTACTCGTTCCTTGTTTGCAGGAATGGAGGTGGGTTGAAAACTATAGAAAGCTCAATAAATATTTAAATACAGTATGACATGTCTATACAGATTTATGAATAGAGAATCTAACTCAATCTGGAATATAAAATGTGGGGTAAGAAATGGGCTGAGTGTTGCTGGAGAGGCTGAGGCATGGCAAGCTTTGTATAACGAGAACCTTGGGATTTGTACTGTAGCTTTAGGAGAATTGCCTTTCGGATGGATCTTTCTGGCTGCATATGCCAGAAAGGGGCAAGAACGGAGATAGAGGGATAATGTTGGCAATTATTTTATAACGCAGTCAGGGAAATTTAAGGAACAGGTTGAGATAGACTTGACAGCAAAAGTGGAGAATTATTTTAAAAGGAGAAATGGTGGGGCTGGATAGTAAAAGAAGACTGTCAGGGTGAATGGGAATGGAACTGAAACACACAACAATATCAACTTTAGGCATGTTTAATTGTGCTCTCCCTGTCGTGTGTAAAGGGATGCCAAGAAAGCATGTAAAGGTATGAGAGTGACTCTCTAGGGAGAGATCTGAACAGAAGATAAATGTATGAAAACATTAGTACATGAATAAATTTGTTCTAATCCACCACATGCACCTTGAAAGAAAAAAAGATCAGATATATTCCTAGGGAACAAATATGTATATTAGCAATGTAATTTAAAAGACTGACCTCCAAGTATGAGGAAAATAGAAACCAGACTTGACTTAGAACTTCTACTGGTGTCAGAAGCTATCATTGCTAATGATAAGCTAGGAGACAACTTCTTGAGTCTTGATTTCTCATCTCCTCTTCAAAGTGCCCTCTATCCTTCTTCACTTTGTTGCAAGCACTGCTTTGTCCTTTCACTCCTAATTTTCCCGTGGTGTTTCCTTGTTCCTCCTTTTGACTCTCTATTTTCTCTAGGAGTCACATGTACATACATAACAGACAAACAAACAAAGAGGAAATCACCTCCCATCCATCAGTATTTACTCTGGGTAAGCTGTCAAGTGACTAACATGAATATACACATCTTCAATCTTGATGTATCTATTTTTATATCTATTAAGTCTGTGTTCCAAATGAGAGGAAATTACCTGCATTCTGCATTTCATTATCATTTCACTACAGCATATGAGTTTTTATACACACACACATACACATACACACACACATAAGGACAACTTATTATGACTTTATTTCTACTAGTATAAAGGTAAAAGACCTTTAAAAGCAACATAGATCCCTTACCTCAGCCAATCTTCATAATCTTTACATTTTAAGTAAGTCCCCAACTTAAGCCAGATAGCTAGATGTTTAGTGGTGTGATTTGATAAGGGATGAGAGGCTGTGAAAAAATAAATCTCCCCTCAATGTCTACCCATTCCAATGTATGCTAACTTGGTGTCAAGCCATAGAAGGTCACCATTAAAATGCAAATACATCATCTGGAATAGTAACTCATGCTGCCATTACATTCTATTAGTATACTAGAATAAATTTATCATATTAACCTACAAGTCACTTGATATGACTTTAAGACACATACCATAGTATATTAAATTGTGTGGTGGGATAGAAGAAAAAGACTAGTCCAGACTATGTGGAAGGCCTGGGATAAAAAGAAAGCTGGGGTCCCCTAGGGGGAAGGATTCAAAAACAGAAGGAATAAACAAATTTGCCTGGAGCAATCTTGCCCAGATGATGAAAAAGCACTTTCACTTCTGAGTGTCTGGTTTTGAGATGATTTAAAACATGGTATTATTTGCCTGAAATCCTGCAGGAAACTTTGAATTATATATGTACATATTGTACTAGTTATCTTAGAAATGTGATTGGGCTGCAATTATGTCAGTAAAGCTCTAACTACCAAAAGAAAATTGTATGGCATTCTCTATCATGCCTGGACAAATTTAGATGATTGAAAGCATATAAACCAGGCCATATTTTTATACTACATCTACGTAAAGAGAAGCAGGAAAAGTCTCAGCTCATGCATGCTGGATGCTAAAAACAACTTTGAGACTGAATAGTAGAAGGAGCGTTCTCCTCCGGGAAAATGGACACTGAAATACAGTAGCGATCCTGCCTCGGCTACACAAAGTCAGGATCGTGACTCACTGACAGCACTGCTGAGCTCCACATGGTTTAAAAAATCCAGCCAGAAAGTCAGTTTTCTGGAAATGGCAAATTACGCTTAACTATTTTAGCTAAAGACACACGTCGTATAATTCTCAGACACAAATTATGGTGAACTGTAAACTTACACTGTGGTGTGTGCAACTAAAACAACAGTAAACACTGCATCTGTCTCTTTTAATACCATAAGTTTTTAGACTCAACAGAGACCTCTTAATTCCAGGACCTACTAACAGTGCTCTTCATTTTATGAGATATGCATGTCAAAGTACTTAGTAAGGTACCAGATATATGTATATTAGGGCTTGATAAGCGTTTGCTAATCTGAACTAGGAAAACAAAATGATTCTAAAATGTATCTCTCAGTAAACTTTAATCACTAGTGTCTTCAAATAATGCAATACCAGATCACTTCTCTTCCGTCTGAAATCCATTTGACTAGATAATACAAAAAGGACTCGACTACTGCCATGAAAGATAATGTGAGCTGTGTGAGCACTTCCTAACTGCATACATTTTATTTTATACTGGTGTTCAAATAGTTTCCCCTCTCATTCTCTTTGTCTGCTCCAGATATTTCTTTATAGGGAAAGAAACTGCCTGGCTTCTCAGTTTTTACCACCAATACTGGCAGAGCTAGATTTTAGTCATTTTAATTCACTCGGAATTTCTTGTAGGGTTGCCATACTTAGTGAATAAAAAATATAGGATGTCCAATGATATTGAATCTCAGATAAATTAAATCTGAATTGCAGAATAATTTTGAGTGTAAGTATGGCCCATGCAATATTTGAGACACACTTTTTACAAAAAAAAGTTATTTGTTGTTTCTCTAAAATAAAATTTAACTAGACATTCTGCATTTTATCTGGCAACTCTAGTGACTTGATAAAATCATAGATTATAATTTTGAACTTATCACGCTACAGATAAGGTGCCTGAAGGATGAAGATAAAGAAACTGATGTGACTCAAAACAGGCACTCAGTAACAGACTTGACTACCAACCAGGTCTTGAAACCTGCAGTCAACAAATCTGCTGCAATCTCCTTCCCTGTAAAACCATCTGGTTAAATTTATCCAATTGCCATTGTTTAACTGAGTATATCTCATTACTGGCTCCCAAGGGTACAGGGCATTTTCATTTACAGCTGAATGGTGAGTTCTACTCTGCCCACCAAACATGCACACACAATTATAGCAAGGTCCTTTTTTGTAGTATAATTGTGGTAATCAGTTTACTATTATCTTCATTATACACATATGATTGTTGAATGTTAATTGTTGCTATACATACATTTCTTTCCAATAAGAGTACATACTCCTTGAGGTCAGGAGCTCCAATTTCATCTCTCGCACGGGATCCGACTTACAGGGGCCTTCACTAAATACTTAATAAAGCTCTAAAAACTATTCAACTGTTAAATGACAATATGGTATTCAAAAGGGAAGAGGACTGGCCGGCCGCAGTGGGCTCACACCTGTAATCCAGCACTTTGGGAATCTGAGGCAGTGGATCATAAGGTCAGGGATTCCGAGAAACCCCGTCTCTACTAAAAATACAAAAATTCCTGGTGTGTGGTGTGCACCTGTAGTCCCAGCTACTTGGAGGCTGAGGCAGAAGAATCACTTGAACCCAGGAGGCAGAGGTTGCAATGAAGCTGAGATCCACCGCACTCCAGCCTGGGCTACAGAGTGAGAATCCATCTCAAAAAAAAAAGAAGAAAGAAGAAAGAAGGAGAAGGAGAAGGAGAAGGAGAAGGAGAAGGAGAAGGAGAAGGAGAAGGAGAAGGAGAAGAAGGAGGAGGAGGAGGAGGAGGAGGAGGAGGAGGAAGAAGAAGAAGAAGAAGAAGAAGAAGAGAAGAAGAAGAAGAAGAAGAAGAAGAAGAAGAAGAAGAAGAAGAAGAAGAAGAGAAGAGAAGAGAAGACAAAAGAAAAGAAAAGAAAAGAAAAGAAAAGAAAAGAAAAAGGGAAGAAATCGCCTTCAGTACACCCAACATAAAGATGGGATGTCCAGAATAAAGATCTTTCCTTGAGGTCTACATATTTGGAATATAGAAACATACTCTTACACACAGTAATCTTTTATGACATTATCAAAATAAATGTACTCATACAGATTAGCTTTGGTGCTAATCTGATACTAGGAATAATTACTTCTTCAACAAATGATAACCAATGTTATTTGAGGCAGGTATATATTCTCGCACAATTTTATTAATCCTTTATAAACTACTACTTTGCATGCTCATTTTAAAAATAGGTAAACTGAAGGTTATCAAGATTAGTAATGCATCCAACATCCCACAGACCACAGCAGAATCTGGACTTGAATCCAGGTGTCTCCAATTCCAAGTCCATTGTGTTGAACTACTACTCTGTGGCTAGTCCCACTGGTGGTCTCACATCCCAATGTGATGTGAGTTCCTGGAATGGTGGGGGGCGGTCTCAATATCAGCTACTTCCTTAGATGAGAGGCACTTAAATTATAGCGATTATTTTCATAGGTAACATGATCACTTCCTGGTGTACATAAATGTTTTATTTATGTTACTTTTTATGAAATTCTCATTCAGGAGGTATGTTCATGCATTTGCTTCATCCTGCCATCTCTTTCTGGTTGGGAGACAAAATACAGATCACATTTTTATTTACTATAATTTCAAAAATTTCATTTTAAAATTTAAAAGTGGAAGAAAGTAGAATAAATTATTAACTGAACTACTGACTATAGGGAGATACTTCGTGGTGCACAGTTTGCATTTAAGTGTAAATGAGCTTTACTCAAGTCAGTAAGAAAAACTCAAACTTATAATCAAGTGAATTTTAAAATATGCATAATAAAAATAAACTATTTAGATTTTTCAAGTCCCATTTTGATATGGCTATTCAAATTTCTTTATAAATCACCTAATCCATGAACCATTATTTCTCTTGTTGATGTATATTTTTACTACTGAAAATCACAGTTAATTTATATGTATTTAAAATCGCCTATAAAAGAGATCTTCTAAAACGTGTTTAGAGAAAGAGATACAAAATATGACAAAGTTCAGTGGACTTTGTTAGTTTTAAGTATTCCAGGACTTACTTTGCATATTAGCTTTGAACATTAGCATACATCAAAATCACTGGGATGCTTATTAATACATCCACCTCCAGATATTCTGCTTTGGTAAATCTGGGGCAGAGTCCTTGAATCTCCATTAAAAAAAAATTATCCTATAATTCTACTTCCACACTTCTACCTTCCTGAGATAATGACTGCTTTTGTTGTTGTTTAGTTTTTGTTTCATTTTTTGAGACACAGTCTCCCTCTGCCCCCCAGGTAGAGTGCCGTGGTATGAGCTCAGCTCACTACAACCTCTGCCTCCCAGGCTCAAGTGATTCTCCTGCCTCAGCCTCACAAGTAGGTAGGACTACAGGCGCATGCCACCGCACTTGGCTAATTTTTGTATTCTTAGTAGAGACGGGGTTTCACCATGTTGGCCAGGCTGGTCTCAAACTCCTGGTCTCAAATGATCTGCCTGCCTCAGCCTCTCAGAGTGCTGGGATTACCACCATGCCCACCTGCTTCTCCTTTTTAATTACAGAAGTAACTCTGACACAAGTGGAGCTAAAATTTCACTTGAAGAAACTACTTGATTTTTATCCTCCACTATGACATTTCCCACAAAAAAATATAAATGAAATGAAGATGAATGCAGTGGTCTCAACCCTGGCAGCACATCAGAATCACTAGGTCTAGAACCAGGCAAAGTTCACTAGGTGATTCTCATCAACAGTCAAGGTTGAGAAGCACTGGCTCAAGCAATACAAGACATGACTAGAGAGTACTGTCACACTTTTCTTTATGTTGCTTGTCGAATATATCTTAATTAAAAAGTAGAACTTGCATTTAGAAGTAGCACCACCAACAAAAACACTTCTGTGAAATCTCTTCTTGCATTCCTTGGCAACTTGTGGCAGGAATAGGGGACTCTCAGAGTAACCATCCACATAGGAGAAAGTCTGCTCTCCCTTCATATCCAAAAAGACTGTGAAAGTTAGGGATGCTCTTACAGCCTAGCGTTTGCCACCCTCTGCGCTACCTCATTTTTTCATCTAACAATTTTTCTGTGGGTGCGGCAATTGCCACAGCCAGCTTGGAGAACCTGGCCTGCTGATTCCTGAAATATTGGCCCCTTCAGTGCCTTAGAAACCATAAAAGACTCTATGTCCCCACCCAAATCTCATCTTGAAATGTAATCTCCATAATCCCCATGTGTCGAGGGTGGGACCTGGTGGGAGGTGATCAGATCATGGGGGTGGTTTCCCCAACACTGTTCTCATGAGAGTGAGTTCTCATGAGACCTGATGATTTTATAAGTGTTTGACAGATCT
>NW_022142399.1:0-22659 GCF_007565055.1 Rhinopithecus roxellana
AAAAGTTATTTTTAACAGTTGGCCTGGAGCTGTGACAAGCGTTCAGATGAGCCGCCTTCTGAGCGGCCGCCCGGGCGTGCTGTGTTCTCACTTCTGTGGGTGCCCAGAGATGGTGGGGGACGCTCGGCGGAGATAATAAGCAGCTTCCTTGAAGGTTTCTTGCTCCCACCTTCGTACTGCCATGGCATCGGAGTGTCTGTCTTTTTGGGGTGCGTGGGATTTGCTGGCCCTTCACGGTGGCACTTGTCACGGAACCCATTCACTCTCCCCAAGGCCCTAGAGCATAAGCTGGGGCTGGCTTCCACCCAGGGCTCGTGTGGCCTGGGGGTCCCGGCTCCGGCTCTGCAGCCTCTGGGCTCTCAGGTGTGTCCTTTGTTTCTCAAAGCCTGGGCTTAGGAGCAGTTATGATACAGGGCTCCTGGGCCATATGTGTGAGTGCCAGAGAGCAAACCTTTCAGAACTTCAGCTCCCTCATACATACACGAAGGAGAAATAATATCATCTACCACACAGGGCTGGTAAGAGATCGAGTGACGCGAGATGCATCTAAAGCACGTGGAATAGTTCCTGGCAAGAAGCAGGCACTAAATCAGTGTTTACTATTGTCATGATCGTCTGTGCCACAGGCATGTCGGCAGGCAAGATGACAGTCTCAAAGAAACCCATGTCTTAACCCCCAGGACCTGTGACTGTGTCAGGTTACATGTGCTGTGGTTTGAATGTCTCCCTTCCCAAACTCAGGTGCTGCCAATGTGATGTATGAGGAGGTGGGGCCTCAGCAGGTGATCAGGCTGTGGGGACTCCTCCCTTGTGAGTGGGGTCAGGGGCCCGGATAAAAGGCATGACCCTTGTGTCCTTCTGCCTCTTGCCGTGTGAAAACACCACGTTCCTTCCCTCCCCAGGATGCAGCCCTCACCAGACACCAAATGCAGGTACCTTGAACTTGGACTTCCAGCCTCCAGGACTGTGAGGAATACATGTCTGTTCTTTACACATTACCTGGTCTGTGGCATTCTGTTAGGCACAAACAGACCGAGGCATGTATTGGGGAGATTGAGGGCACACAAGGAATTCAGGTTGCTAATCAGCTGGCCTTAACATAGGGACGTGAGCATGGACTCTCTGGGTGTTCCCAGTGTGATCACCAGGGACCTGAAGAGTGGAAGAAGGAGGCAGAGAATCAGAGGAAGGTATGGAGCCAGCCAGGTGCTGTGCTGTGGGCTCTGTGGGCGGAGGAAGGGCCCCTAAGCTGAGGGATGCAGGCGGCCCCAGAAGCTGAAATGGGCACCGGGATGGCTTCTCCCCTGGAGCCTCTGGGAGAAGCGTGACTCTACCCACCTCCTGATTTTAGCCGAGTGAGACTGCTGCAGCCTTCTGAACCACAGGACGGTGGGATAATAACATGTGTGTCGTTTTTACCAGGTTTTTGGTCATTTCTATGGCAGTGATGGGAAACCAATCCAGAGGTGCTCTCAGCTCCTTTCATGGAAGAAGGGCTGAGGGTTGGGGGAATGGCAGCTCCTGCTGTGTCTGGAATCCGTTGGAGCTGCGGGTCTCTCTTACCCACCGGAGATGTAGGCTCCTCTCCTGCCAGCTCCAGGGTGGGGTTCTGGGGTGGGATCTGACACTTCCAGGAGGTGGCCCTGGAGCTCCTGCTGTCAGGGCAGGGCCCAACTGGTTTCCCTAACGGATCTGATTTCTGGGGCCCGACCCTGTTGCCCCTGCCTTCTCCCATCTGCCACCTTTGCCCAGGGGTTCCCGAATGTGTAAAGGGTGGAAGCCGGGCTCCCACTTTCTCCAAGTGCAGAGCAGGCTGAGCCCTTGACGGGAGGCTGAGTCTCCATCTCCAGGATGCCAGGAAATCTTAAGCCCCAGCGGTGGAGAGCACTTCGGCAGGGACGGCTCGCTCAGGTGCACAGCACCGATGAGTGCAGCCTCTCTTGCCGTGAATGGGAAGAGGTTTGCAGCTTTTGTCATTAAAAGCTCCTGTTTTGGTGTGAAATCCCAGCTTCGGAAGTGCTGCTGGGAGGCGGCAGGGACAGAAAGCTCCCTCAGGAGCCAAGTCAGTGAAGGAGCCAGTGTGGGGATCATAGCCTCTCCCCTGCCTGCCACCCCACCTGCTCCAGCTCCATGTGGTGGGTCAGCAGAGCCAGGGGGCATCCTCGTGGTGGCCTGCCAGGACCCTGATGGCTTCCTGACCTTTGTGGAGAAGCCCCCTGAGGCCGTCTTCCCAGTCATCCCCACTTCTCTGGGTGTCCCAAGCTGACCCCTCCTATACTGACCATTGAGTTTTCAGCAGGCCCAGCACTATTCTGAGCACCTTTCCTGCTTCAAACAAGGCAAGAATCCCAGCTTTCAGTGAGGCAGGCACTGCTATTGTTCTCATAGATAAGCAAACTGAGGCACAGAGAGGCAACGTAATTTCTAATAGTCACCCAGGCAAGAAGGCAGCAGAGCTGAGATTTGGGCTCCAGCAGTCGGACTCTGGCACCCGCATGCCCACCGCCTCTGTACACACTGGCCAGGGCCACGTGCTGGGGCCGGGAGGGTGAGTTTTGCCCTATGGTGACATCAGGCTGAATAAGAGGCATCTTCCTGCAGCTTTCGTGTTTCTCCAGGATTTAGGGACATGGAATTGTTTTTATGTTAAAAAATGTACACATATAAGGAGCGAAATGCAAAATTAGCCTGTCGCTTTTAAAGGTCAAACAGGAGCATTAAAGACAAGATGGGCCGGGCACGGTGGCTCATGCCTGTAATCCCAGCACTTTGGGAGGCTGAGGTGGGTGGGTCACCTGAGGTCAGGCATTCCAGACCAGCCTGGCCAACATGGCGAAACCTTGTCTCTATTAAAAATACAAAAATTAACCAAGTAGTAATCCCAGCTACTCGGGAGGCTGAGGCAGGAGAATCGCTTGAACCTGGGAGGCAGAGGTTGCAGTGAACCAAGATTGTGTCGCTGCACTCCAGACTGGGCGACAGAGCGATACTCCATCTAAAAAAAAAAGCTGAATTTTCGGGGGCCGACTGGGGGAGGGCACCTTGAGTGTCTAAGGTCCTGCCCTTTACCTCTGATGGGAGTTTCTCTGGAGGCCTCACCAAACCCTGAACTAGCACAGAAGCCCCTGGGAAAGTGAAGTTCTCGGTGGCAGCAGGTGGCCTTCCCTTCTTGTCCCTTCTCCCTTCCCGCCTGCTCCTCTGCATCTGTTAGGCCTGGCCCATTGTCTTTTGGGGGCGGTTTCCACGTGGGGATTCAGTGTCCAGGAGAAGAGAGATTTCTCTGTGGGCACAGGAAGATTCTTTTCGAGTCTGAAACTCAGTGAACAGAATCCCTGCTGGGAGGACGGTTATGTTCCATAAATCAACTCTCCAGTAGCTCCAGATCTTTCTTTGAGGAGCGGCCTGTGTCACGGGTAGACGGTCACTGCACGGCCACGCAGCCCCAGTTCCAGCCGCCTGTTCAAGAAACCAAGAAATCAGGCTGTCGGGGCCCTGGCTCACCCTCCAGCAGCAAGGGTGCTTGGGGCTGTGGTTGAGTTCTGGGACGGGACTCAGTCCCCTTACTGGGGTTGTGCCTAAGGACCTGTGACCCACCAGTGTTTCACCCAGATCCCAGGACCCCAGGCAACCTGGGCTTGCCAGTTCTGTTGGCTCACCCATCCCCTAAAATTTGGGGCAGCAGTGGGATTTCCTCTTGGAATGTCCGCTTGGTCCTGCATAGACATGCAAGGGTGGAGAATCTTCCAGGAGTCTGCATTCACAGGTTTGAGCGATGCTTTCTCCTCGCTGGCCTCAATTTCCTCCTCTGTGAAATGGGATTGAGGCAGAGGCTCACTCTGTCTACAAGAGTTCTAAGTGCGCCTGGTTCTCTGGCTTCACCAAACCACTTTCCAGCCATAGCTGGGTTTGCCAGGGCAGGGGCTTCAGCGGGGGACCTGGGGGTGTGGTCAGAGCAGGCTCAGGACCCAGGAGAATGTGGGCAACCTCTGAGCCGGGGAGGCTGGATTCGTCTCCTGGCCGGACCACTACGCACTTGGGAGAAATGACACAATTCCTTTCCCTTTGGTTTGCTTGGCTATAAAATGGGGTAGTGATGGTTTCTAGCTCTAGGCTATGGTGCGGTCCCACAGCATATTTAATCGAAATGGAAACTTTTCAGGAAATTTTAGTTTTTCTTTTCCATGAGTCCGATGTTCAGTTTTAATCAAACTCTCCCTGGCGTCTCTTCATCCTGTCTGCCTATCCTTCAGGGCCCCGAGCCTAGGGTGTCCTGGCAGCAGATGGGAAATGTCAACTGCAGGCACAAAGGACACAGCAGTTTGTATTCAGTCAGTGACTGCTTTCAAGTTAGAAGGTGGATGTCCATTTGCAGGGGGGCCCGATTCAGATCCAGAGGCTCCCAGACATGAATGGCTCGGGATTTAGCTGATGTTTGACACTGGGTGAGGGATTTCAGGGATCCATCAGCCATGGTCTCTGAGTTAACTGTCCAGGGGGTGAGCTTTGCTGTGCAGGATTTTCCTCCCTTACTTAACCTCTTGGGCTCAACAGGTCCCTTTAATTCAGCCCACAGCTTTGGGTATTTCTGCCTGTGTTTGTGGGCCCCCAGGTGTGTTGTCCCTGGTTTCTAGGGTCCGGGGACCTTTGCTCTGTCTCCAGTACTTTGGCACTCCCTGAGTCATGTGGTCTCCTGCCATGCTGTGAGCAGGGGATGTGCCTTCTTGTCTCTGTACCCAGTCCCACCTACACTGTCTCAGGGAGGGTGCTCAGAGGACCTAGGGGGAACCAAGGGCCCCCACCCCATTCATGGCCTCCTACCAGGGCCAGTGGTGAGTCTGGGCTCAGGGTGCTCCCACAGGTCAGGCCTGCAAGGTGACAGCAGGTACTTCTGTGCCGTGGCCAGCCATTGACAAGGAGGGAGCTCTTGTCCCTAGAATGGAGACAAGTGAATAAGCATTTGTAATTGGAATGTTCCTTCTACCCAAGTGGCTCTTTAAGTAGCTGGCTTGTGGGGAGAAAGAGGTGGAATCTGCATGGAATTTGCAAATATTCATGCTCCTTCAGCTCTGAGAGCTTCTCTCTTAATAACGGAAATTTGTTCTCACTCTAGGAGTGGCACAAACGGAATCCGCGTGGCCGACATGAGCCTTTATTTAGAATAATTCCAGATAAACAGCCCTGTGACCCGGTAAGTGCCTGTGCTTGAACATCTCAACCTCACTCTGTTTTGGAAAAATTGTTTCCCAGCTTGGTTGAGGTGGAGGTCTGTGGGGATGTCTGCCTCCCACTGTCCCTGCCCTGAGCCCCGCTGCCCTGGGATGGTCCCCTGGGGCAGGGGATGAGATGACATTCCTGCCTGAAGGTCTCAGGTTGTGGATCCAGGGCTGAGCTCATTTTCAAGATTCTTCCCCTCAGCCCTTTAATGCTTTCTGGGCTTCTCCTCCCAGGATGAGAGCTGGGGACAGCGACTCTTTTAGTTGAGGTCAGAGGTCAGAGTTGGCATCTTTGGACTGGGTTTGCATTGCCAGGAGCTGGCAGGGTTTTCAGAAAATGTCTGGGTTGGCTGCTGGTTATTCTGTTAGAGTCTGTTGGTTCTAGAAACCCTGGTCTGGTCGGCTGGTGGTTTGCTAGGACTACTATCACCACGTGCCCCAGTCTGGGAGACTTGAACAGCAGACATTGATTTTCTCATCATTCTGGAGAAATCTGAGATGCAGGTGTGGGCAGGGCTGTGGGGAAGACTGTTCCCCGTGCACGTCTCTGTCCAAATTCTCCCTTTTGTAAGGACACAGTCTTACTGGATTAAGGCCTGTGCTAATGAACTCAACTTGTTCATCTACAAAGACTCTATTTCCAAATAAGATCACATTTGGGTGCTGGGGGTGAGGACTTCAAGATCTGTTGGGAGACACCATTCACCCATAACATCTTTCTAGAAGGAGTGCTTGTCCCCAGCAGGAAAATGATGGCAAGCATTTCCGGGCTGAACTGTTTCGCAGTGGTGCTTGTATGGGGCGTTCCGCCAGCTGGGCTTTCTGATGGACTGCTGTTGCTTTCCTACAGACAGAGGAGGGGGCCTTCTCAGAGTGAAGAGGGTTGGGAGGCAGAATGCAGAGTGCAGAAGCAGGTGCCAGAGCACTGCCGTGAGCTCAGGTTGCAAAGCCAGAGGGCCTGGGTTCAAACCCCAGCTCTGCCGCCTACTTGCTGTGTAACTCTAGAAAAGTGACTTAGCCTTTCTGAGCCTCTCCTGCCCTCAATCTGTGAAAGAAGGGCTTTTTGACGTTACAGGGGAAGATGCAGGCAAAGTTCCCAGCATGTGCCTGACCCTCCCCAGGTTCCAGACACTGGGTTCCTGGGGCTCTTGTGTTCAGCGTTATCCTCAGTGTTCCTGAGGCCCATGCTGTCCCAGCTAATTGCACCTCATGGTGCCCTGGGCTCCGCTGGGAGAAAGGCTCCCTCAGCATCAGGTTTGGGATCTCAGTCTGGGCTGCCCTTTATCTGTGGGGACCTCAGCTGTCAGAGGCCCAGCATTGGGAGACAAAGTCAAAGCCCAGAGTGGGGGCAGAGCCGCAAGGGTCGTGTCAGAACCAGGGGCAGGGACTACCACAATCGCTGTTGGGCCCTGGTGGGGTGGGGGGTCTCTCTTGTTTGCTTCAAGACATAAAGGAGAAGAGTACCAGTCTCCAGGGGTAGGTGGGGGCATGGGATTCCGCCACAGCCCCCTCCCTCCACAGGAAGGAAGGAAGTGCTGCCCTAGCCACAGGACAGGGCTCCATGGGGATGAGGGAGACTCTGGGGAGCGGGAGATGAGCAAGTCTGCAATGCAGATAGACAGACAGACAGAGAGACAGACAGACAGAAGGTGGAGTTCCAGGCAGGCCAGGCCCAGGTCTTAACACATGAGCCTCTCTGGGGCCAGCTGGTGAACAAGAGCTGGGGTCCTCTAGGCACAGAGTGGGGACTGGAGGGAGCTCCTGGAATGCAGAGGCCACGATACCTGGGATGCACTGCTGGAGGAAAATTTTAACCTGGACCTGGGTGTAGCCACATCCCAGAAAGTGAAGGGCTGTCCCCAGAGGGCAGGCTGGAGCAGCGGTCAGCGGTCAGTCGCAGGCTGCGGTGGATGCAGAGAGGCCGCCGGAGCAGCGGTCAGCGGTCAGTCACAGGCTGCGGAGAGGCCGCCGGTGCTGGCCCCGTCTGACATTTACTGCCCATCCCGAACTGGGGCCTCTCCTGTGCGTCTCTCTCTCTGTCTCTGTCTCTATCTATGTCTCTTTCTCTCTTTCTCACTGTTTCTATCTCTAGCTCTGTCTCCCTCTGTTTCTGTATCTGTATCTCTCTGTCTCTGTTTCTCTCTGTCTGTGTCTCTGTCACTCTGTCTCTGTCTCTACCTTACTGTCTCTATGTCTGTTCTTCTCTGTCCCTTTTTCCGTCTGTCTCTCTTTCTGTGTCTCTGTCTCTGTGTCTCTCCATCTCTGCGTGTCTCTGTCTCTTTCCTCTGTCTCTGCATCTCTCTCTCTGTCTCTGTCTGTCTCTCCCTTTGTGTTTGTCTCTGTGTCTCTCCATCTCTGCGTGTCTCTGTCTCTTCCTCTGTCTCTGCATCTCTCTCTCTGTCTCTGTCTGTCTCTCCCTTTGTGTTTGTCTCTGTGTCTCTCCATCTCTGCGTGTCTCTGTCTCTTCCTCTGTCTCTGCATCTCTCTCTCTGTCTCTGTCTGTCTCTCCCTTTGTGTTTGTCTCTGTGTCTCTCCATCTCTGCATGTCTCTGTCTCTTCCTCTGTCTCTGCATCTCTCTCGGTCTCTGTCTGTCTCTCCCTTTGTGTTTGTCTCTGTGTCTCTCTGTCTTTGTTTCTCTGTGTCTTTCTGTTTTTCTCTGTATCTATCTCTCCAGAGACATACACACAGAGGGAAAGATAGTCTCTCCATCTCTGTGTTTCTCTGTGTCTCTGTCTGTTTCTATGTCTGTCTGTCTGTCTGTCTCTCTGTCTGCCTCTTTGTCTCTCTGTCTTTCTGTCTCTCTGTGTCTGTCTCTGTCTCTCTGTGTCTCCTTGTCTCTGTCTCTGTCTCTTTGTGTCTCTCCATCTCTCTCCGTCAGTCAGTCAGTCTGTCTGTCTGTCTGTCTCTCTGTCTCCCATCTCTTTGTCTCTCCACGTCCTGAGAGCTGCACTGCCCTCTCTCTGGGATTGTTGCTCTCCTCCTCTCTTCCCCTCTTCTTCACTGTGCATCTGCTCCAGGGCCAGGAAGGCAGGGATCTGGTCTGTGCTATTCACGGCTCCCTCTGATGCATGCGCCTGGCATACCACAGGTGCTCAATAAATGCCCATGGAGTACTGTTAGATGCCTAGCAGCTCCACCTTGAGCCGAGTGCCTGAGGCATGAGGCTGTGCCCTGAGGGACTGGCACCTTGATGGGCTCTGTGGGGTCCACTCCTTCCTCCTGTGGAGTCTGGAGCTTTCGGGCCTTTGGCATCCCCACCCACGTGGTGTTTGTGCTGGGCTTGGTGGGCATCGGTTGCTGTGGCAGGGGCCCAGGGCACCATGGGAGGGAGGGACTGGCCCCTGGTGCCCTGTCCCGATCCTGGTGCCTTGGCAGCTCCATGTTCCTGCTGGTGGCCCCTGCCTTCCCTCCTGGCAGTGCCCATCCTAGGCCCAGAGACATCTCCCAGTGATTGGTTTCGCTGGAGGACAGCCCCGGCCTGCAGGACCAGGTGCCCCCGAGGCCCATCTCCCAGGCAAAGGCCAGAGACGCTGGGCTGAGGTGGGTCTGAGTTTGCACCATGGGAGGGAGGGACTGGCCCCTGGTGCCCTGTCCCAATCCTGGTGCCTTGGCAGCTCCATGTTCCTGCTGGCACATGTTCCCACAGCCAAGAAGGTGGCTGTCCCCTCTCACTGGCCTGTGTGCAATCCAGGGGGGACAGAGAAGAAGAACCAAAGGCTCTGGGGCTTACTCCCTCCTGGTAGTGCCCATCCCAGGCCCAGAGACCGTCTCCCAGTGATTGGTTTTGCTGGAGGACAGCCCCGGCCTGCAGGACCAGGTGCACCTGAGGCCCTTCTTCCAGGGAAAAGCCGGGGACCCTGGGCTGAGGTGGGTCTGAGTTTGCACCATGTGGCAGCTGCTCCGGAGGGCGCAGGGCTGGGCAGTTGTTTGAATTCCCGGTGGCGTTCATGTTCTCATCTGTAAGACACGGCTGATACGAACCCCAATGCTGCCCGGCTCACATGGGCCTCATGAAGGATGAAGGGAGGTGGCTGCAGCCCTCTGTGAACTGCAGCTATTATCTCTGTCCACACTGCATTTGTGAGTCGTGCTGGGGCTGGGCGGGGGCACTACTGGAGCCAGAGAGGACGATGTCCGCTGCTCGAGAACGTGGATCTTGCCCAGGCCCCCCTCTGCAGGCATCAGACAGAATTGACGGCCCTGGGGATCAGCCCAGCACTCCATGGACACACCCCCAGAGGCTCCCACTTGGTCTTCTGCCCATGAGAGTCATGCATCCACCTCGAGGGGCAAACAGTCCTCGGGTCCAGGTTCTGAGCTCCTTAGTGCTGTGCTGTTGGGGACTTTCTGGCCACATAGGGGACTTTGCCGCATTTGGAAGACTTGCCACTTGGGGACTAGCATGTGAGCCCCGGGCCATCTGCCAGGGAGGCCTCCCTTGTCTTGAGTGTGTACAGGGAGCTCTCCCAAGCACAGGCAATTCTGGCCCTGGCCCTTGGCTCTCCAGGACACTGTAGCCTCTCGCTCGGTGTTCTGGGGTCCTGTGAACACTGTCTGGCCTCTCTGGGTCCCCAGGGGTTCACTGGCAGCGCGGGCCGGCCTACACGGGCACCCTGAGGCTGCCCATCAGAGACACCCCCATGGGACCAGCGGTGGGTTTGGTCATGCGGCTTCCTCAGTCCCCCATTCCTAGGGCAGTGCTGCTTTAGTGACTGGTTGAAGTCTCCAGTGTGGCTCCGCACACAGGGCAGCATCCCTGCAGTCCTGGGCCCCAGGCTGCCCTGAGGACTGTTGAAGAGGAGCCACCTTGGCCCCCAAGCACTGGGACCCTCACAAGCACCCGCCCAGGCCACCCGTGCCTGATGATACCAAGGGACATTAGACCTCTGGCAGCACAGATGTCACTCGAGTTCTGCAGGGAAACGCAGCCAGGAGAACCCCCGCTAGCTCCCTGGGACCTAGGAAGCTGTCATCATTCATTCAGACCCACCTCAGAGACCCAGCATCCTCCAGGGTGAGCAAAAGGGTCCCTCAGTCTGGAGGAAGGAGCCAGCAGAAGGAGAGCCCGGCCGGCCAGCGGGGACCACCGAGCAGCCACTTCCCTCAGCTGAGAAGCAGAAATCAAGGGGTCGGGCCGAGACAGGGCCAAGCCCAGGTGGAGAAGGCAGTGCACCCCTGTCCTCGCCCGCTGAGCACGCGTCACCCGGAGGGGAGAGGGGGGCCCTGAATGGACACCAAGCAGGAAGGGAATAACTGTTGAGCACCGTGCCAGGCGCAGTGCCGAGCACTTCCCATCACACAGCCCTGCTTAGCTCCCAACAGCCCTGCCAGGGAAGAACTGCTACCCAGTCCATTTAACAGGTGGGGAAAGGGAGGCCAGAGGTGAGGAACCTGCCGGAAGTGGCACGACTCGTAGACAGCAGGGCTAGGTTCACCCCAGCTCTTCTGACTCCAACACCCATTTGCTTCCCTCCTCCCTCTCTCCCTCCTCCCTCTCCCTCTCTTCCTCCTTCCCTTTCTCCCTCCTCCCTCCCTCCCTCCTCTTTCCCTCTTCCTTCTCCTGTCTCTCTCCCTCCCTTCTTCCTTCCTTCCCTCTCTCCTCCCTCCCTCCCTTCCTACCTCCCTCTTCCTTCTCCTTCCTCCCTTTCTCCTCCCTCCCTCTTCTTCTTTCTCTCTCTCCCTCCCTTCTCCCTTTCTCCCTCCCTTCTTTTCTCGCTCCTCCATCTCCTTCTCCCTCCTCTCTTTCTCCCTCTCTCCCTTCCTCCCTCACGCTCCCCCTCCCTCCCTCTCCTCTTCCTTCCCTCCCTTTCATCCTCTTTCCCTCTTCCTGTCTTCCTCCCTCCCTTTCTCCCTTCCTCCCTTCCCCCTCCTCCCTTCCTGCTGTCAGTCTATTGCACAGCCTTCTCTGCACTTGCTTTTGAGAAGAGGCTCTGCCTTGGGACTTCCAGGCCTGCTTAGAGGCTTCAAGCTTTCTGAGCCCCAGAGTCTTTGATTCTTCTTTATCTGTCCCCCCCTGGATTGCACACAGGCCAGTGAGAGGGGACAGCCACCTCCTTGGCTGTGTCAGGTTACCTGACTTCTCTGTTAGGGATGTGAGAAGGGACAGAGGGAGCCCTTGGTCCCCACCCAATTCCCTAGGTCACTGAGTGCTGCTTCCTAAAGGCAGGCCTGTGGCAGGGGCAGCCCTGGCTCCTGACATCTGGGTAAGGGAGCCGCCTTCTCAGATGTCTCTGGTCTCCCCAGAGTTCCCTGCTGATGTTACTCCATGTGGTCTTGGACCCCGTGGAAGATCATGGCCCACGGCTTCCTCTAACAGGGATCTGGGCCCCACACTGGAACTACTCAGCCCCAGTGGCAGGTGGGCAGCGTGGTCCTGCTGAGTCCTGCACAGATCCACCCCGAGCTCCTCTGCTGGCTCAGGTCTGGATCTGGGCTGCAGCTCAGGCAGGCAAAGAAGCAAAGCCGGCTGCGGCACCTGGTGCGCTCCTGACCGACAGCTTGGCAGGTGCGGCCCTCACCCTGCCTCTGCGCTCTGACTTTCTGGGGAAGGCGGGTCACATTGCAACACCGCTGCCCTCGCCGTTTCAACTGTAAGTCCCCTGATTTGGAATAACAGTGACTTGCATATTTGAGGAGCTCAAGAAGGGGAAGTTTAATAAGATGCCAACTGAGTAAATGCCAGTTGCTTCAAAAAAAGCAATTTATTTATTTTATTTTATTTATTTATTTTTTTGAGGCGGAGTCTTGCTCTGTCGCCCAGGCTGGAGTGCAGTGGCCGGATCTCAGCTCACTGCAAGCTCCGCCTCCCGGGTTCCCACCATTCTCCTGCCTCAGCCTCCAGAGTAGCTGGGACTACAGGCGCCTGCCACCTCGCCCGGCTAGTTTTTTTTTTGTATTTTTAGTAGAGATGGGGTTTCACTGTGTTCACCAGGATGGTCTCGATCTCCTGACCTTGTGATCCGCCCGTCTCAGCCTCCCAAAGTGCTGGGATTACAGGCTTGAGCCACCGCGCCTGGCCAAAAAAAGCAATTTAAATTGTTCAGTGGATACACTTTTGGGAAGCCTGGGAAGCCTGGGACGCCCGCCTGCTGCCGCCGTCGTGCTGGGCTCTGCTCGGTGCCTGTCTGGTGGCTGCTGTCAGCGGCTGCAGGGCTGTTTGCTTCCAGAAATCATGCAACAGACAAAGCTGGAGGTCCTGGCACTTGGTGCGATGTTGGCTCCCCGGGAGCCGCGCTCAGAAAGCCCCAGCACTGACGTCATGATTGAGACCAGGGCTCAGGGTCTAGGGTCCAGGTGCTGCCATCAGTGGCTCAGGGGCTATGGATGGGATGGCAGAGCCCTTCCAAGTCTAGGGCCCAGCCAGGGACCCAGGGCCAGCTCAGCATCCCTTGTCTGCAGTGCCGATTGGCTGGGCTCTGGGCAGGACAGGCCTCAGCCACTTGCTTGTGGATGGTGGCAGGACTGTCGTGGCCAGAGGATCCCTGGTGCTAACTGGCCTCCCCTGTCAGCTGCTCCCTCAGCAGAAAAGGGAGCAACTACAGGGCAGCCTTTCTTGGAGCCCGGCTCTTCCCTTCTGAATGCCTGCAAAAGGTGTTGGGTGCTGGCCACGCTGCCCTGCCCACCTGGCTCTGGCATCCTCAGAATCCTTTGCAGGGGCTCTCCCAAGCATGGGGAGCTCCTGGACCAGCACTCTCCTCCTTAAGGTCTGGAGTTAAGTCCATGCCTTGGTGCCATGACCCATGACTGCCACCAGGGGTCAGCAGGCCCACGGCGGGCTGCAGGGTGGACGCTGTGGCCAGAGCAGCAGCAGGGACAGGAGGTCTGAGGGGTGAAGCCGGCAGCAACCTGGACACAGGTGTTGGCTGGTGTCTTGGAGGTCAACTCTGGCCAGGCCCTCTGGCTGGCTGAGCTGTGGTCTTTAGCCACTGGGGGCATAGAGGGTGTCAGCTGCTTTGGAAAAGCTACAGGGGTCCCGGGATCTGATTCTGGTGCCTCCTTGGGGACCCCAGGCAAAGCACAGTGCTCATGACCATCATGACCAGGGTGGCGTTTGGAGTCATTCCAAGCAGTCTTTAAATCCTGTGTGGCCTTGGGGCACTTCCTTTACCTCTCTGAGCCTCAGGTAACTTTCCATCTGTAAAATGGGAGAGATCATCAAAGGGCTGTTGGAAGGATCCAACAAAATAACGCACGCAAAGAACTTAGCACAGGCTGGCGTGATGCAGTCATGCAATAAACCACGACTGTCATTCCTGTCACCAATAGAGTTTTCAGGGGGATCGTCCTTTCTGTCATCGTCTTCTCCAGGATGCTCCTGCTGGTTTTTAATGTTTCTAATCTCCTGTTGATTATTCCTGGGGTTTCAGCCAAATAAGCACTGCCAATTAAAGCTCCTGCTGTAGCTCCGAGTGGGGTTGCCATGGCAATGGGAGCAGGGATTTCACTTCTTCCTTGGAATACACACACACGTGTGTGAGTCTTTTTGTGGGTTTCTGCCCGTGTGTCTAGCTGTTACCAGAACTCCCTGCCGTGGAGCCGGAGGTGGCAGGTGGGAAGAGAGAGGGAGGAAAGTGGGACGTGGGGTGCGGTGTGGGGGCCCCTCCTCCTGCATGGAGCCCCCTTCAGCCTGGGAAGGCTTTGCCTGGGATGCTACAGCCAGTGTTGCGAGGGAACGAATGTGGGTTTCCCCATGCAAACTTGCTCTGCCCTTGCAATGGCCTCAGGGGCCCTGTCCAGCCTGGTTGGCAGGATGAGGCTGTGCTGGGTGACAGACGGCCCTGCCTGAGTCTTCAGAGCGTTACAGATGTGTGTGTGTGTCTGTGTGTATTTCTGTGTCTCTGTGTGTGTGTGTGTGTATCTGTGTCTCTTTCTCAGTTTGTGTGTCTGTTCCTGTATGTGTCTCTGTCTATGTCTCTTTGTGTGTACATGTGTGTGTCTCTGTACCTGCGACTCTGCGTGTGTGAGTGTGCGTGTGTGTTGGGGGGCTTGAGTTGGTCATTGAAGCTGAATCTCAGACAGGCTACAGGATTTTAAACTCAACTCAGGCCTGGGGTTAACTGAGGTCCAGGGAGGGGCTGAGCTGGAACCAGAGCAGGGGCTCACTCTGACCTCTGGCTTCTCTGAATTCCAGATGCAGTCAGCATCAGGCCTACCCTGTGTCAGCACTGGGAGCTCCTGGAAGGAGGGCTGGCTCTTGCATGTGGGGATTGGCTGGAACTTTTTTCAGTTTAAAAAGGGTCAAAGTAGCTTGAGTAAAATTAAATAAGTACATGGAAGAAAGAAAGAGAGAAAGGAAGGAAGGGAGGGAGGGAGGAAAAAAGGAAGGAGGGAGGAATAAAGAAAGAAAAAGAAAGAAAAAAAGAACACAGCCCCAGGCGCACATAGAGATGCTGAGCTGGGGCCCAGTTACCCAGGGTCGAGGCCCAGCCAGCTTCACGCAGAGCTGGATCTGGCTCTGTGAGCGTGGCAGGCTGGACTTTCTCCAGAAAGTGTTTGGAGCCCTGTTGCTGGGATGGAGCCGGATGTCTCGTGTGAAGGGCAGAGCTTCTTGCTGGTAGTGTGGACACAGCAGATCTCATGGAAGGGTAGGACCAGCCTTGCTGGAGTCCAGCACCCAGGCCTGGGCCACCCCGGGCCTGGGGACGGTGGTCTTTGGCTGGGTCCAGGTCTCCTTTCCCCAGGGCTAGGGTGGGTAGTGAAAATGGATACACAGTGCCCAGGACCACATGGGCAGGGAGGGGGGAGGCTGCCCCCAGGACCGTGCATCCACACCTGTGGGACGGGCTTGCCTTCGCTGCTAGGTGAGGAATGCCTCACTGAGGACAGAGATTCATGTTCTGCACCCGTGATGTGCTCTGCAGTGTGCAGGGGCTGATGGAGGAGCTGTGGGCTGGGCTCTCTGTGAGCCTGTGATCTCACCACTGCTGCACCTCTGCACTGAGGGGAGGCAGCAAGAGAGGGGAGCTCATCTGGAGGAGTCAGTGCCAGCTTTGAGAAGCCTTAGCCCCTTTTAGACACCTGGAGGCTGGGAAGCCCCAGTCTCCCCCACCCCCCTCCATGGGGATTGGTGTGAGCAGGTCCTGTCCTGCCCAGGAAGCAGCTTCCTTGGATTGGAAGGCAGGAGCCTTGGAGGGAGGTGCCAGCTTGCCTTGAGTTGGCTGAGGAGGGGGCAGCCCCTCCAGGGGTCATGCGATGGTCTAGGCAGGGCATAACTTCCAACTGCTATTGCTGGACTTGCTTGGAAATGCCCCAGGTGCTGAGGGCTCTGAGGGGCCTCAGGCAGCCCATGTGGCCAGCGGTCCCTCCCTCTCAGTTGAGATTCCACGTTCAGGAACTGTGTCTTCTTCGCTGCTAACATCACAGAGCCAGCCCGGCTGGGTGGTTGGTGAAGGCCAGGAGCCCAGCTGATGGGGTCATGGTGGACATCCTGCTGGGAGTGGCGGTGTCAGGGCTGCAGTCAGGGGTGCTGGGGAAGGGACTCCGACATCTCTCAAGAGGTGAGAGAGGTCCTCAGTGGCTGGTGTTTGTGGACAGTTTACACCTTGCTGAAGATGAGCCACCTAGACGTGACATCTGCGGGACTGAGGTGGTGCTGTGGGGAGAAGGGGACCAGGTCACTGCTCCTGCACTCGGGGAAGTCACAATATCCAGCACACACGCCATTTCCTGAAGACACGTGCCTGTCTTGCCAGGCAAGAGACTATGACTGTAATAATTAAAGAAAGAGGAGAGAAACACGAAGGGTGGCTGTACAGTCAACAGGGACAGGTTTATTTTAAATAAACCTGAGAGGGGCAGCTGGCTGAGTTAGGTCAGAGCCATACTCTTTTATGGACTAAGAGGTTTAAGGATTTAGGGTGGGAGAGTTTATTAGAAGCTTGGACTGCTTCTGTGTTTTTTTTGTTGTGCTTATTTGAGAGGGAGAGTTGTGTGTGTGTTTCCATTCTTTAATTCTTACAATGACCTCACCTCTTATGAGGCTCCCCCTGTGCCAGGCAGTACACGGAGCTCCTCACATTATCCTCATGGAGGCCCCGTGGGCAGGTGTGAGGTGCCTGGCAGACAGGTGAGGTGCCAGGCATACATGACTTGTCCAAAGTCCCACATCGCGGGTGGTGGGAGCCATAACCACTGTTTTCAAGGAGCTCCTCCTCCTCCTCAGGGCCCAAACAGCACTGGGCACATCAGGAAGTGGGTGATAGGGTGGGGCGAGGGCCTGGGCTGGCCCCATGGGCTCATCTCTTTTGCCTAGACTAGGCACTGGCAGCAGGGGTGAGGTCTCTTGAGGGACTCCAAAGTCTGAGGTGCAGCCTCCAGCTCAGCTTGTTCCTCTGTCAGGGCCAGGTGGGAAGGTAAGGAGTGGGCTCAGGGCAGACAGGTGTGTGCGTGGGCGTGCTGCCCACTTCATCCAGGAAACCAAAGGGACGGAGACAGGGGTGACTCTTGAGGTTCTCCAAGGTGTCCATGAGTGGGAAGCAGCCCCCTGCCCCAGGCAAGAGGTGGGCATATCAGTGGGGCCTGCACTGCTTAGACGGAGCCAGAGATATTCTGAGGGGCATTGACCCCACTGCCCCTGCTGCCCACTTCCCCTGGTCCCCAGTCTATCCTCCCGTCACCTCATCAGGCCTTGCACAGCTCAGAGCAGCAGTTGAAGTTCATCCTGGGCACGTGTGGGAGCCCAGGCCTTGTGTGAGGCCTGGGCTCATCTGGGGAAGGGGCTAGTTGCTCATCACCAAAGGAGTGCAGAACCAGAAAGCCCTTCTCCTGGCCTGGCAGGAAGCTGGTGAGGAGGTAGATGATTTTGCCAGAACTTCCCAACTTCCTCCTCACCTCAGGAATGGAGGACTGTGCCTGGGTGTGCATGGTGTGTGCTGGCACGTGTGTGTGTGTGCATTTGCGTGTGTGCATACGTGTGCTGACATGCACATGTGTGCATGGAAGTACATTTGTAGATGCATGTGTGTGCACACGTGTATACGTATGTGTGTGCGCGCACATGTGTGCATACACATGAATACACATGTATGTATATGTACATTAATGTGTGTGTGCACATGTGTATGTAGTACATTTGTGAGACAAGGGCTGGGCGCTGTGCCTCTGGACCCTCACCTGGCTCCAAGTGGAGCTGGGCAGCGTCCTTGGGAAGAGCTCCTCCCTTCTGAAGCCCCAGGAAGGGAGTCAGGACTGAATTTGTGCTGGGTGGCAGTGGCGGTTCCCAAATCTGCCTCTTTATAAGGATCAGCTGCGGAACTGGTTACACTTATGCCAACCTTGGCTGCATCTCCGACCTCTCTTCGGTGGGGCTTATGATGCTGTAGTCGACGAGCTTCCCCCAGGCGGTGCTGATGTTGGGTGCTCAGCCCGAGGCACCCACTGCAGAGCCCCCAGGAAGCCAAAGCCCCTGCTTGTTGACCACAGTTGTTTCTCTGCCTTCCTCTGATCTTTGATTTCCTTGATAAACCACGTATTTCTCAAATACCTGATAAGTTTCAAGCTGTTTATTGCATTGTTGTTTAGATAAAACAGGTAGAACATTTGGGTTTCTTTTATTTGTGGGAGGAGGCCTTGGTTTTTAACCCTCCGTGGTCTGTTTCGAAGACCAGTGCTCTTGGAATATTTTCTTTTACATTTTGGAAATTTACGTTAAGCTTCTTCATGGTGATTCTTTTGAAAGTGATGAGTTTTGTTTTCTGAATGAACCAGGGATTCACCAAATCAAGAGTTTGACAAGCAGGATGAGATGTGGGTCCTGGGAATTCAGCCCAAAGGGCCAACAGCATCTGTTTGTTGGGATGAATCCAACTTCTCTCCTTTGCATCCAGAATGGTTCTAGCTATTTGGGACAATTGAGAAAATAGTCACTTGCATCATTTTTGTGTCAGTGGTCCAGACGAGGAAACCTGGTTGAGAAGCCTGTGGAAATTGTCTTCCAAGATGTTGACCCTGGAAAATTAGGGATTTACCCAAATGTCTGTATCACGGACTTCCCCTCCCCCCATCCAGGAATCTTAGCATCTCTGGAATCTTTTTGGGTTTCCATTGGCATTCCCTTTCCCATGGGTGGAATATCAAATATTCTTTGGGTTGTTTTAAAACCATCTCCTCTGAGCCCCAAGGAAGTCTTGTGGTCACTGGTATGCCTTTGAAGGGTAACTGCTTTCTGTCTAGTTACATTTCCATTCTTTGGCCACATACCTTTTGTCTCCGGACCAAAGGATTTAGGGAGACTTAACTACTTTAGCTTGGCTTCTGTGACAATTTTGGTTTTCTGTCTCAGGTCTTTCCTCACCAGGATACCACACCCAGTCCTATGCTTGGACAAAATTATTCTCTTGCCCTCCTATTTAACTGGTAGGGCAAGAAACGCTAGTCATTCCTCTGTGCGGGACTCATGACACTTCTCCCTCTCCTTCAGAGACACTGGAAGCTCAGCCTCCTGCCCCTCAAAGCTGCTCCTACCTATGGGTCCTCCGAGTCCTCAGGAGGCTCCCGGTCCCAGGCCATCTCTCTCCCTCCTGCTGTCCTTTTCCCCCTGCTTTGCTGCATGGAGGCCACTCTCAGATCTGGCTTCTGTCTGCCTGGGGTCTGGCTTCAGGCCGTAGGCTCTGGAAGGGAAGCTCTCCCTCTCCCATTAGCTGGCAAATGGTCCCTGGCCTTTCCCATCCCAGACCCCATCTCCCACTCTAGGCAGCAACCTCCCTTGGACTCCCCACCCTCATCTCCACTGCTGTTGCCCATCACACTGGGTTTCACTGCCATTTTCCCAACAGGACTGAATCCTCCCATCTTCATGAAACATCCCAGCTGCTGGCAGAGCCGGGCACAGAGGATGCATATGCTGTCTGCATGTTGAATGGACAAATGGATTGAACTTACAGGAAGCCGAGGACTGAACCTCAGAATGTCTCATCATCTTTGTGTCTCATTTTCTGTCCCCTCCGCTCTGCCTCAGGTCTTTTAATTCTGTGATGTGGGCTAGTGAGGTTGAATGTGAAAACACACCAGAATGAAGTCTTCTGAATTGTTCATTTGCATTATTATTGCTGAGAAGCCAGGAGCATGCAGTAAAGTCCTTTCAGAATCTGCACTTTGGCTCTCAGGAAGGAGCCACAATACCCCTGTGAGGACAGTGCAGTGGACACTGGGGGCTGTGGGTCTGTGTGGATGGCCACGGGAGTTGCCCAGAATGCACAGGTCTGGTTGGGGGTGATGGGGAAGGGAGTCAGTATGATTATTTCCAAACTGGATAGACATTTCCTTTATCCTCCTGGTACTCAGCTAGATGACATTTCCTGGACCCCCTTGCAATTAGGGGCAGCCAGGCGACTGCTTTCTGGCCATGGATAGTGGAAGGAACGGCAAGTGCACCCTCATGGTTCTGGCCCATGAAACCCTCACGGTGTGACTCTGGATGGAGGGAGAGTGACTCCAAGGACCTAGAGGATGGAAGGACTCTGGTCTGCTTGGGAGAGAGCCTGCCAGGAGCACCACCTATCCAGGAACACAAATTTTGGATGGCTGCCTGGTGGTGAGATGTCACTTGGATTTTGTGAAGTCACAAAGGTGTTGGGATTGTTTGTTACGGTGGTTGGTCTGAGCTGACAAATACACTTTCTAAGTCTCTTTTGTGTCTGCGCTGTTCCTGTCCTGTAAGCTGCTGCCCAGCATTGACCTGACCAACTCTTCCTCATTTTTCAGGAAATAGTTCAGGTGCCACTTATTCTGGGTCACTTTCTCTGATCCTTATGGATCATCAGATGTCAGTTATCTTGGTTGCCCATTCCCTGGATTTACCTCTGTCATTGTGCGCTGTCCCCTGTGTCCTGAAGATCTGTTTACTTGTTTCTCTTCCAGCAACCTGTGAGCACTTTGAAGGGTGGGAGGAGTGGAATATGCTGTGACCTTGGTGCCTGGCTTGGGACATGACAGAGGTGGTGTTCAATGTGCTCTTGCAAAGCTGGAGGGGAGGAAGGAAGGCTGTGGAGAAGGGGAGGCAGGGAGGAAGGGAGGGAGAGAGAGATAGAGGAAGAAAGAGATAGAGAGAGAAGAGAGAAAATTCCTCAGAGTCTTGGAGCATTTCTCTGAAATTACAGTAACAAAACAAAGATCGGAACACCCGAAATGCCCCAAATGTATACTTTTGGGACACAACTGAATTTATATTAAAAATAAGACTTCTCTTCCAACACCATCCAGCCACGAAGAGATTAGATCCTTTCCTCATGGGCCATGTAGGTTGAAATTTTCCATTATGGGCTTGCTCTTAGTTCTGCCTTCACTCTTGCTCTTGCTAGTGCTCTTTCACTTCTCATCCAAACATCCATCTATACATCCATCCATTATCCATCTGTCTGTCCATCATCCATTTATCATCCATCCACCATCCATCCATCATCCATCTATCAGTCACACATCAAGCATCCATCCGTCCATCCATCCATTCATCCATCCATCCATCCATCCATCCATCCATCCATCCATCCATCCATCCAGTTAACAAAAAGGTACTAGGTGTGAAGTGCTGTTCAAAACAGATAAAAATCATTGCCATTAAATGCAACAAAAGTCTGCCTTCATGGAGCATATGTTTATTTATCCATTCTTCCCCCCTGACTCTATCTAATTCATTCATCCATCCACCCATCATCTATCCATCATCCATCCATCCAACTATCATCCATTCATCATCCATCCATCTCTCCATCCATTCATCATTCATCATCCATTCATCCATTATCCATCCATCACCCATCTAACCATTGTCCATTATCCATCCATCTATCCATCACCCATCCACCATCCATTCATCTATCATCCATCCATCAGCCACCCATCATCCATCCATCCATCCATCCATCCATCATCCATCCAGCTAACAAAAAGGTACTATGTGTGAAGTGCTGTTCAAAACAGATAAAAATCATTGCCATTAAAAACAACAAAAGTCTATCCCTTCCTCCTCCTGGAGCATGCATTTATTTATCCATTCTTTCCCCCAGACTCTATCTATTTAATTCTTTATCTATCCACCCATCATCCATCCATCATCCATCCATCCAACTATCATCCATTCATCATCCATCAATCTGTCCATCCATTCATCATCCATCATCCATCCATATCATCCATCATCCATTCATCCATTATCCACCCATCATCCATCCATCCATCCATCATCCACCATCCATCCATCCATCCATCCATCCATCCATCATTCATCCATCCATCCATCATTCATTCATCCATCATTCATCCATCATCCATCATTCATCCATCCATCATTCATCCATCATCCATCTGTCAACCATCCATCCATCCATCATCCATTATCCATTCATCATCCATCCACCATTCATCCATCTATCATCCATCCATCCATCATTCATCCCTCATCCATCTATCCATAATCCATCCACCATCCATCCATTATTCATCCATCTATCATCCAGCCATCCATTATCCATCTAACCATCATCCACCCATCATTCCATCCACCATCCATCCGTCTATCATCCATCCATCATCCACCCATCACGCATCCATCCATCCATCCATCTATCCATCATCCATCCAGGTAACCAAAAGGTACTATGTGTGAAGTGCTGTTCAAAACAGATAAAAATCATTGCCATTAAAAACAAAAAAGTTGGCTGAGCGTGGTGTCTCATGCCGGTAATCCCAGCACTTTCAGAGGCCAAGGCGGGAGGATCACAGGGTCAGGAGTTCAAGACCGGTCTGACCAACATAGCAAAACCCTGTCTCTACTAAAAATACAAAGAAGTAGCCATGTGTGGTAGTGTGCGCCTGTAATCCCAGTTGCAGAGGTTGCAATGAGCTGAGATCACGCCATTGCACCTCAGCAGCCCAGCCTGGGCCACAGTGTGAGACTCCATCTCAAAAAAAAAAAAAAAATTCTATGCTCTCATGGAGCATACACTGATTTATCCATTCTTTCCCCCTACTCTATCTAATTCATTCATCCATCCATCCACCTATCCATCCGTTCATCTATCTATTTATCTCTCTATGTATCCGTCTGTCATCTATTTATCTGCCTATCCATTCATCCATCCACCTGCCTATCTATTTATGCACCTAGCTATGCCTTTGTCTATCTATCCATTCATCTACCCACCTATTCAACTATCTGACTATCTATCTATCTATCTATCTATCTATCTATCTATCTATCTATCTATCTATCATCTGTCCATCCATCATCCATCCATCCATCTCATCCATCCACCCATCTCTTTCTTTTTTCTTTCTCTTTCTTTGTTTCTTTCCTTTATTTTCCTTTCTTTCTCTTTCTCTTTCTTCTCTCTCTTTCTTCTCTTTCTTTTCTTTCCTTTCTTTTTCTTCCCTTCCTTCCTTCCCTCCCTCCCTCTTTTCTTTTCTTTTCTTTTTTTCTTTTCTTTTTTTCTTTTCTTTTCTTTTCTTTCT
>NW_022142400.1:0-34644 GCF_007565055.1 Rhinopithecus roxellana
TGTGCAAGTTTTTATTTCTACCATTCTATGAGTTGTCTTTTCACTTTGTTGATTGTGTTCCTTTTAAGCACAGAATTGGTAAATTTTATTGAAATCTTATATACATGTATTATATTTTAAGTATATATATGTATATATTTACCACCTGTGCTTTTGATGTCATAACTTTACAAAACTATTGCCCATTCCAAGGTCCACTGAGGGTTCCTTATATGATTTCTTCCAAGTGTTTGACAATTTTATCTTTTAAATTTGTCTGTGATCCATTTTGAATTAATTTCTATGTGTAGCATAAAAATGGTAAGAAATTGGCCAGGCATGGTGGCTCTCACCTGTCATCCGAGCACATTGGAAGGCTGAGGCAGGCGGATCACCTGAGGTTGGGAGTTTGAGACCAGCCTGACTAACATGGAGGAACCCCATTGAATATTCTTCTCCATTGAATTTCCATGACACATTTATCAAAAAAAAAAAAAAAAACTAGCTGTAAATGAGAGAAATTATTCCTGGATTCTGAATTCTCTACCACTGAAATCTGTGTTTATCATTATGCCAATTCCACAAAATCTTGATTATTGTAGTTTTGTAGTAAATTTTGAAATCTAGAAGCATAAGCCCTCCAATGTTGCTTTTCTTTATCCAGATTACTTTGGCTATTCTGAATTTCCATGAATCTTAGAATCAGCCTCTCAAATTCTGCAAAAAGCCCAGCTGGGACACCGATAGGGATTGTGATAAATCCATAGATCAATTTGGGGAGAATTTTCACCATTATATTATATTATATTAGTCACTGAACAAGAGATATATTTTCATTTATTTAGATTGCTGATTTCATTTACCAGTGTTTTGTCATTTTTAGTATACAACACTTGAACTTTTAAAAAGTGAATTTCTAAAAATTTTATTCTTTCTATGTTAACACAATGAAATTGTTTCTTGATATCATTTTGAATTGTTCATTGGTAGTATATGGTTTATCCTACAGAATGTTTCTTGTATGTTTGAGAACTCTGTATGTTTTGCTGGTGTTGGGTGAGGCATTTTGCTGATGTCTGTATAATCCAGTTGGATTAGAATATTTTCAAGTGTTCTACTTCCTTATTGATCTTTTAAGTGTTCTACTCACTATTCCAGTGGTGAATTGAGGTGTATTACTACTGAATTATCTACTTCTCCTTTTAATTCTGTCAGTTTTTGTTTCACGTATTTTGTTTTGCTTCTTTATTATTATTATTATTATTATACTTTAAATTCTGGAATACATGTGCAGAACATGCAGGCTTGTTACATAGGTATACATGTGCCATGGTGGTTTGCTCCACCCATCAACCTGTCATCTACATTAGGTATTTCTTCTAATGCTATTCCTCCCTTTGTTGCCCCTCCATCCCCCAACCCCTGACAGGCCCCAGTGTGTAATGTTCCCCTCCCTATGTCTATATGTTCTCATTGTTCGGTTCCCACTTATGAGTGAGAACATGCAGTGTTAGGTTTTCTGTTCCTGTGTTAGTATGCTGAGAATGATGGTTTCCAGCTTCATTCATCTCCCCATAAAGGACATGTACTTATCCTTTTTCATGGTTGCATAGTATTCCATGTTGTATACGTGCCACATTTTCTTTCCTTTTTTTTTTTGGAGACGGAGTCTTGCTCTGTCAACCAGACTGGAGTGCAGTGACACAATCTTGGCTCACTGCAAGCTCTGCCTCCTGGGTTCATGCCATTCTCCTGCCTCAGCCTCCTGAGTAGTTGGGACTACAGGCGCCAACCACCATGCCTGGCTAATTTGTACCACATTTTCTTTATCCAGTCTATTACTGATGGGCATTTGGGTTGGTTCCAAATCTTTGCTATTGTGAATAGTGCTGCAATAAACATATGTGTGCATGTGTCTTTATAGTAGAATGATTTATATTCCTTTGGATATATACCCAGTAATGGGATTGCTGGGTCAAATGGTATTTCTGGTTCTAGATCCTTAATGAATTGTCACACTGTCTTCCACAATGGTTGAGCTTATTTACACTCCCACCAACAGTGTAAAAGCGTTCCTATAACTCTACATCCTCTCCAGCATCTGTTGCTTCCTGACTTTTTTTTTTTTTTTTTTTTTTTTTGAGGCGGAGTCTCGCTCTGTCACCCAGACTGGAGTGCAGTGGCCAGATCTCAGCTCACTGCAAGCTCCGCCTCCCGGGTTTATGCCATTCTCCTGCCTCAGCCTCCCGAATAGCTGGGACTACAGGTGCCCGCCACCTCGCCCGGCTAGTTTTTGTATTTTTAGTAGAGACGGGGTTTCACCGTATTAGCCAGGATGGTCTCGATCTCCTGACCTCGTGATCCACCCGTCTCGGCCTCCCAAAGTGCTGGGATTACAGGCTTGAGCCACCGCGCCCGGCCACTTCCTGACTTTTTAATGATTGCCATTCTAACTGGCATGAGATGGTATCTCATCGTGGTTTTTTATTTGCATTTCTCCAATGACCTGTGATGATGAGTTTTTTCACGTTTGTTGGCCACATAAATGTGTTCTTTTGAGGAGTGTCTGTTCATATCCTTCACCCACTTTTGGATGGGGTTGTTTGTTTTTTTTCTTCTAAATTTGTTTAAGTTCCTTGTAAATTCTGGATATTAGCCTTTTGTCAGATGGATAGATTGCAAAAATTTTCTTCCATTCTGTAGGCTGCCTTTTCACTGTGATGTGGTAGTTTATTTTGCTGTGCAGAAACTCTTTAGTTTAATTAGATCCCATTTGTCAATTTTGGCTTTTATTGCAATTGCTTTTGGTGTTTTAGTCATGAAGTCTTTGCTCATGCCTATGCCCTGATTGATATTACCTAGGTTTTCTTCTAGCATTTTTATGGTTTTAGGTCTTACATTTAAGTCTTTAATATATCTTGAGTTAATTTTTGTATAAGGTGTAAGGAAGGAGTCCATTTTCTGTTTTCTGCATGTTGCTAGCCAGTTTTCCGAACACCTTTTATTAAATAGGGAATCCTCCCCATTTCTTGTTTTTGTCAGGTTTGTCAAAGATCAGATGGTTGTAGACATGTAGTGTTATTTATGAGGCCTCTGTTCTGTTCTGTTAGTCTATATATCTGTTTTGGTACCAATACCATGCTATTTTTGTTACTGTAGCCTTGTAGTATAGTTTGAAGTCAGGTAGTCTGATGCCTCCAGCTTTGTTCTTTTTGCTTAGGATTGTCTTGGCTATGCAGGCATTTTTGTTGTTGTTATTCCATATGAAATTTAAAGTAGTTTTTTTAATTCTGTGAAGAAACTCATTGGTAGCTTGATGGGGATGGCATTGAATCTATAAATAACCTTGGGCAGTATGGCCATTTTCACGATATTGATTCTTCCTATCCATGAGCATGGTATGTTCTTCCATTTGTTTGTGTCCTCTCTTATTTCACTGAGCAGTGGTTTGTAGTTCTCCTTGAAGAGGTCCTTCACATCCCTTGTAAGTTTTATTCCTAGGTATTTTATTCTCTTTGTAGCAATTGTGATTGGGAGTTCACTCATGATTTGACTGTTTGTCTATTATTGATGTATAGAAATGCTTGTGATTTTTGCACACTGATTTTGTATCCTCAGATTTTGCTGAAATTGCTTATCAGCTTAAGGAGTTTTTGGGCTGAGACGATGGGGTTTCCTAAATCATGGCATCTGCAAACAGAGACAATTTGACTTCCTCTCTTCCTATTTTAATACCCTTATTCTTTCTCTTGCCTGATTGCCCTGGCCAGAACTTCCAACACTGTGTTGAAAAGGAGTGGTGAGAGGGTATCCTTGTCTTGTGCCGGTTTTCAAAAGAAATGCTTTCAATTTTTGCTCATTCAGTATGATATTGGCTGTAGTTTTGTCATAAATAGCTCTTATTATTTTGAGATATGGTTCATCAATATCTAGTTTATTGAGTGTTTTTAGCATGAAGTGATGTTGAATTTTATCAAAGGCCTTTTCTGCACCTATTGAGATAATCATGTGGTTTTTGTCATTGATTCTGTTTATGTGTTGGATTACATTTATTGATTTGTGTATGTTAAACCAACCTTGCATCTGGGGGATGAAGCTGATTTGATCGTGGTGGATAAGCTTTTTGATGTGCTGCTGGATTCGGTTTGCCAGTATTTTATTGAAGATTTTTGCATCGATGTTCATTAGGGATATTGGTCTGAAATTTTCTTTATTTTGTTGTGTCTCTGCCAGGTTTGGGTATCAGGATGATGCTGGCCTCATAAAATGAGTTAGGGAATAGCCTCTCTTTTTATATTGCTTGGAATAATTTCAGAAGGAATAGTATCAGCCCTTCTTTATACCTCTGTTAGAATTCGGCTGTGAATCCATCTGGTCCTGTGATTTTTTTGGTTGGTAAGCTATTAATTACTGCCTCAATTTCAGAATTTGTTAGTGGTCTATTCAGGGATTTGACTTCTTTTTGGTTTAGTCTTGGGAGGGTGTATGTGTCCAGGAATTTATCCATTTCTTCTAGATTTTCTAGTTTATTTGTGTAGAGGTGTTTGTAGTATTCTCTGATGGTAGTTTGTATTTCTGTGGGATCAGTGGTGATCTCCCCTTTATCATTTTTTATTGTGTCTATTTGATTCTTCTCTCTTTTCATCTTTATTAGACTGGCTAGAGGTCTATTGATTTTGCTAATTTTCTTAAAAAACCAGCTCCTGGATTCATTGATTTTTTGAAGGGTTTTGTGTGTCTCTACTTCCTTCAGTTCTACTCTGATCTCAATTTCCTGTCTTCTGCTGGCTTTTGAATTTGCTCTTGAATTGCTCTTATGATTTGCTCTTGCTTCTCTAGTTCTTTTATTGTTAAGGTGTCAATTTTAGATCTTTTTCGCTTTCTCCTATTGACATTTAGTGCTATAAATTTCCCTGTAAACACTGCTTTAGCTGTGTCCCAGAGATTCTGGTACATTGTGTCTTTCTTCTCATTGGTTTCAAAGAATTTATTTATTTCTGCCTGAATTTCATTATTTACCTAGTAGTCATTCAGGATCAAGGTTGTTCAGTTTCCATGTAGTTGTGCAGTTTTGAGTGAGTTTCTTAATCCTGACTTCTAATTTGATTGCATTATGGTCTGAGAAGCTGTTATGATTTCCATTCTTTTGCATTTGCTGAGCAGTGTTTTCCTTCCAATTATGTGGTCAGTTTTAGAATAAGTGTGATGTGGTGCTGAGAAGAATGCATATTCTGTTGATTTGGGGTGGAGAGTTCTCTACATGTCTAATAGGTCCACTTCGTTCAGATCTGAGTTCAAGTCCTGAATATCCTTGTTAGTATTCTGTCTGGTTGATCTATCTAATATTGACAGTGGGGTGTTAAAGTCTCCCACAATTATTGTGTGAGAGTCTAAGTCTCTTTGTAGGTCTCTAAGAACTTGCTCGATGAATCTGGGTGCTCCTGTATTGGGTGCATATATACTTAGGAGAGTTGGCTCTTCTTGTTGCATTGAACCCTTTACCATTATGTAATGCCCTTCTTTGTCTTTTTTTTATATTTGTTAGTTTAAAGTCTGTTTTATCAGAGATGAGAATTGCAACCCCTGTTGTTGTTGTTGTTGTTTTTTTTTTTTTTTTTTTTGGATTTTCATTTGCTTGGTAAATATTCCTCCATCCCTTTATTTTGAGCCTATGTGTGTCTTTGCACATGAGACAGGTCTCCTGAATACAGCACACAGATGGGTCTTGACTCTATCCAGTTTACCAGTCTGTCTCTTTTAATTGTGACATTTAGCCCATTTACATTTAAGGCTAACATTGTTATGTGTGAATTTGATCCTGTCATTATGATGCTAGCTGGTTATTTTGCCCATTAGTCGATGCGGTTTCTTCATAGTGTTGATGGTCTTTGCATCTTGGTATGTTTTTGCAGTGGCTAGTACTGGTTCTCCTTTCCATATTTAGTGCTTCCTTCAGGAGCTCTTGTAAGGTAGGCCTGGTGGTGACAAAATCCCTCGGCATTTGCTTGTCTGTAAAGGACTTTATTTCTCCTTTGCTTATGAAGCTTAGTTTGACTGGATATGAAATTCTGGGTTGAAAATTCTTTTCTTAAGAATGCTGCATACTGGCCCCCACTCTCTTCTGGCTCATAGGGTTTCTGCAGAGAGATCCTCTGTTAGTCTGATGGGCTTCCCTTTGTGGGTAACCTGGCCTTTCTCTCTGGCTGCCCTTAACATTTTTTCCTTCATTTGAACCTTGGTGAATCCAACAGTTATGTGTCTTGGGGTTGCTCTTCTTGAGGAATATCTTTACCATCTTCTGTTTTCTGAATTTGAATGTTGACCTCTCTGACTAGGTTGGGAAAGTTCTCCTCGATAATATCCTGAAGTATGTTTTCCAATTTGGCTCCATTCTCTCTGTCACTTTCAGGTACACCAATCAAACGTAGGTTTGGTCTTTTCACATAGTCCCATATTTCTCGGAGGCTTTGTTCATTCATTTTCATTCTTTGTTCTCTAATCTGGTCTTCAAGCTTTACTTCATTAAGTTGATCTTCAATCTCTGATATCCTTTCTTCTGCTTGACTGATTCAATTATTGATACTTGCATATACTTCATCAAGTTCTCATGCTGTGTTTTTCAGCTCCCTCAGGTCATTTATGTCCTTCTCTAAACTAGTTATTCTAGTTACCAGTTCCTGTAACCTTTTATTAAGGTTCTTAGCTTCCTTGCATTGGGTTAGAACATGCTCCTTTAGCTCAGAGGAGTTTGTTATTACCCACCTTCTGAAACCTACTTCTGTCAATTCGTTAGACTCATTGTCTATCCAGTTTTGTTTCCTTGCTGGTGAGGAGTTGTGGTCCTTTGAAGGAGAAGAGGCTTTCTGGTTTTTGGGATTTTCATCCATTTCACACTGCTTTTTTTCTCATCTTCATGAATTTATCTATCTTTAGTCTTTAATGTTGGTGACCTTCAGATGGTGATTTTCCTGGGTGTCCTTTTAGTTGATATTGATGCTATTGCTTTCTGTTTGCTAGTTTTCCTTCTAAGAGTCAGGCCCCTCTTCTGCAGGTCTGCTGGAGTTTATTGGAGGTCCACTCCAGACCCTGTTTGCCTATATCTCACCAGCAGAGGCTGCAGAACAGCAAATATTGTTACCTGTTCCTTCCTCTGGAAGCTTTGTCCCAGAGGGGCACCTGCCAGATGCCAGCTGGAGCTTTCCTGTATGAGGTGTCTGTTGACTCCTTCTGGGAGGTATCTCCCAGTCAGTAGGCATTGGAATAAGAGACCCACGTGAGGAGGCAATATGTCCCTTAACAAAGCTTGAATGCTGCACTGGGAAACCTGCTGTTCTCTTCAGAGTCAGCAGGTAAGAACAGTTAAGTCTGCTGAAGTTTGGCCCACAACCACCCCTTCCCCCAGGTGCTCTGTCCCAGGGAGATGGGAGTTTTCTATAAGCCCCTGACTGTGGCTGCTGCCTTTCTTTCAGAGATGTCCTCCCCAGAGAGGAGGAATCCAAAGGGACAGTCTGGTTATAGCGGCTTTGTCACACTGCAGTGGATTCCACCTGTTTCAGGTATTTTGAGACATCTTCCTGAAGGATTAACGACTTTATTATTATAAAATGTTCCTTTTCTTCTCAAGTAACATTGCTTGCTTTAAAGTCAAATATGTCTGATATTAGTATCGTTGCAGGCAAAACAAGTCCCCCCAAAGATGGAATCTTCCCTATTTGGTGTCACAAAGCCAATACTTGAAACAGAAAGTGAGTGTCAAGCACTGCAGGATTTATTTGATGGCCATGGAATTGAGAAGCAGGAACATGACTCACAAATTGGCTTCTCTACTAGTTAGGGGTAAAGGGGTTAAAATATACGGTTTCTCTAATGAAAGGACTGAGCATTTAAAACAAAGGGAGGAATATTCATGTCTTTTCTGGAAATAGGTTGTGAACTTCCTGGAATCGGAGTGTGCCTTCCTTTTTGTACCTTTATTGCTTCTTCTGGCCATTGTCATGGTGATTGTCAACTGTCATTGTGCTGGTATGAGTGTCATTTAGCATGGAAATGAGATCATAATGAACCCGGTATTTTTCTGAGGTCCTTTGATGGTGATCTTGATTCTAACCAGTCTCAGCTGGACTGGTTATAAAGGAAACTTTTGACCACAGGCATTCTGTTTCTTAAAGATAAGCAGAGTTAGGACAGGGTAGAAATTCAGCAATCTCATACAGGCATTACCCTGAGGAACAGTACAAAAACCAGTGTTCTTATAGTTTCTGTTTGCAAAATATGTTTATTTCCTTCCTTTTATTTTCAAATTATTTGTGTCTTAATCTAACTCATTTCTCTCATACATAGCACACAGTTAAATCGTGTTTTCATTGTTGTTACTTTAATCCAGGCTGACAATTTGTTTCCTTTGTTATCAAATCACATTTAACTCTATTATTGATATGATTGATGTTATGGGCTGAATTGTGTCCCTGCACAACTAATCAGTGAAAGTCCTAAGAGTAATATTTCAGAATTTGACTTTATTGAGAGTTAGGATATTTAAAGAGATAATTAAGTATGCCTGTATATTTAATTTACATAATTGATCATTCATTTATTCATTCATCCAAGGAGTAGCATTTAACAAACTTTGCAGGCTGGCCTCCAAAAATGTACCACTAATGCACTCAGGACTGTAGACCTGACAATTCTCCTTAATTTATCACTTCAGTCCTGACTTCAAATTGCATAACTGAGAACAGATGTGTTCTCCTCAGACTCCAACTATGCGAATTCTTCCGGAATATCAAATACTCCAGTCAGACTGGATCAACAATTTAATTATTTGTGTAACTCACACTAGGTTCATGCTAACATGTGTTGCGGATAAAATCTTCGTCTTTTTATCTTGTCATAAACAAGGCCACCACATGTTCATAAGCCTGGCATACATAAAATGTGAGTGGGGTTGTAACAGGCGGAGGGGCCAGGGCAAGCTCTGGAGTGTGACAATCATTCCCACCCCAACCACCCAAGCATGGGCTGTAGAAAGAGCAAATGCAGAAGACAGAACAATGGAGAAAAATATGTTTGTTTTTATTTTTCAGGGCTCTAAAGACTGGAACAGGTAAAGGTACTGAAGATCAGCAATGCAAACTCATTAGGAAGGAGATGGTCTGAACTGAGTTGGAGAAATAGTCTAGTTTAATTTTTGACTTCGTAGTAATTGCAGGAGTGGTTCTAGACATCCATTTTTCAGCTGACTCTAGTTTTGGAACTTGCAAACAAAGGAGAACTTCTCACAAGATTCATCCTTCCATTTCTTGAATCCTATAGTACAATGAGAAGAGTCAGACAGAGAGGATCAGAAGGAAGGTAGCCCCTCCTCTTCCTAGGACTCAGAACAAAAAACAAGAGGAAATATTCCTTTATTTTCCAGATAAGGAGCTCACCTTTCCTCTATCCCAGTTCCCATGTTCATCCCCAGAGAAAAGCAGGAGGGAAAAGGCAACAGGTGGATAGATTGTCTGCCTCTCACCTGAGCATGAAGTCAGGCTTGCACAGTAGCCAGCATTAACACTGCTTGGGGCTCCAATGTCCCAGGATTTGTAGGAGACCAGGGACCCACTGCTCCAGTGCCAGCGGCGGTTCTAGGTAGAGAAGAGCCAGAACAGGGGCCATGGTCACTCAAAAATCAATAGAATAACCAGGCCTGTATGCACACTCAGAAACAGTCCAAGATATAGCGGAAAGAATAATCGTTGTTGTCACCATGAACATCGTATTATTTCCTCTGCTTTTGCTCCTTCTCTGGAATGTCCAAATTCCTCCTCCTCTTGTAGCAAATAATAAGTGTTCAGAGTTTGATACAGAGACCCATAAAAGCCCATTATAGAGAGTGGTTCCTGATTTTTTTTCCTGAAGCTCAGAACTCTCATATCCAACATAACATTGGCTGTAGAGTAGTTGTTGATATATTATTTAGTTTAACACTGTAAGTGTTATAAGTTTAACACTATAAGTGTTATATATTATTTAGTATAATTATTTAGTATAACACTTATAGTGTTATACTAAATAATATATCAAGAACTACTGTACAGTTTTATACATTTGTATAAAATGTATAACAAATGTCAGCAGTGGATTCTCCCCCACTACCCTTTTCCTATACAGTCTACAGAGGGACCTCTTCCAAGACAGACAATAGCAAAATAGGGAGGAAGTTGTACATAAAGATGCATTTCTAGAAGTTGACACAATGACTGTGCACATGAATTCCCAGGAGCCCAGAAAATTCAGCCTCAGCTCATGTCTCTAACTACCTACACTGAACTTCACAACTCATACATTATAGGATCTATAAAGAGGTTTCTTTTATTTAAAAAAACAAAAAGATAAAAGTTGGCGCTTGAGGTGCCAGACCTTAAAAGTCCCTCTTACGTCTCAAAAATGTTTATAAGGAGATAGAGGAGGCTGCAGACTGACCTTTTTGGGGTCATGGAGGCCAATCCAGACATTGCTGTCATCAGTGTTACTCTCCTTAATCAGTGAGGCCACGAAGGCACCCTCCGCCTGGGTGAGCACAGATACCAGGTTGCCTGAATTCATGTTCTGGCAGTAGAGCTGTAGGTGAAGAAAATGGAGCACTCAGTGGAGGAGGAAGGTGTGAAGGATCTACTGAGACCTTCCAGAGGATGTAACAGAAAAAGGACACCACAGAAATGTCCCTGATGATGCTGTCACTGACCACCAGTATCTCTGTGCTGGGAATGTGTTAAATAATGTGATAAAGTAGAATGGGAAGTTTTGGATCAGTGGTGGAATAGGGAAGGGATCAATCTTATCTCATTGCAGCCACAGAACACACTGCAAATTAGGAGCTGCCACTACCTTCATGAGCCTCCCTTTCCCTGCTGCTGTCCTCACTCACATCTGCACCAACCCAGGTCTCAGGGTCTTCATTAAATTAGTAGCAGTAGGAGCGATAGGCATTGGTACCTTCTGGGCAGCTGATTCGGGGATTAGGCAGCTCTGTCTGAGTCTCCTGGCCTGGGGGGAAAAAAGAGATAATTAAGAAAGACTCTCAGGGGAAGGAAAAGGCTGGAAGGTGAATTAGGGACTTCTCAGTTTCCTTTATAAGAACATACTAATACAGTGTGTACTGGAATGACTCCTCACCTCTGCCCCCTGCATCCTATCTCTTTTTTTTTTTCTAGTTTCCTCTGCTCAAAACAAGAGCTTGCAATGAATAGGCTAAAGAAATGTGTCCTCATTTTCCCTTTTATTTCTGAGGCTCAGGCTTCTGCCTTTAAAGACCCAGTCTTCCACCTTTCTCAAGTTTCTCTTGATTTCCCTGCACGTTTGCCTTAGCTCTCCATCCTATCAATGACTACATAAAAACATCCAACTGCCATCACATATAGATTCAATCAGATAAACTCAACCACAATGGTCACCTATAAGTAGTCCTATTAAATTCTGTCTCAAACTCATGAATGAAATGAGGGTGTTTTTGAATGGGATGAGATCAGCCATAATGATCACTGAACAACATAAAACAACCCCTGATGTTGGCTCTGCTTTTTTTCGAGTGAACCCTATACATGAAGATGGAGGGAAGACTTCAGAGCTGGGGTTGTGGGAGGTCTGGGGGAAAAAATCTCACCTTGGCTCAGAGACAGGAACATCAGGCAGGAGATCAGCATGAAGTGTGAGTTGGTCTGAGCCATGCTGAGCAGCAGTGAATCTCTTGTTTAAGGAGCAAATCAGCAATCTTTGTAGGAGAACACAGGGAAGAGGGTTTGAAGAAGAGAGCAGAGTCCCTATTATCTTTCTAACATCCCCTCCTCTTGAAATTCCTGTGACCAGGAAGGTCCACTGAGATAGCTACACTCCCAGATATTTCTCTTTTGGTTTGGGGATAACAGAGGCCAAATTACCCAAAATCAGCTTTGGTTTTGCTTAAGCTTCATTACTACTGGGATCTTTTATTCAGAAAATCACCCTGTATCTACCTCAAAATGAAGAGAAAATCCCATGTTAGACATGCTCTTCTCCTGTAATGCCCCCTTACCTGTTGGTAAGTGCCTTGTCCCCTTGAGGTGGCTTGTCAGGTCAGACGGAGTAGGAGCTTTATATTAGGGTCTGAGAGAAAACCACATGATATAAACAGTGGGTGGAGCAAGGAGTAAGGGTCAGAAGGCCTACAAAAGGCACTAACAGTAAGAGATTCTGGCATCAGGAATAGCTTATTACTGGCACACATTAGGAGTGGTCACACATGATATCAACTTACCATAAACAGGTTAGCAAACTGTCCAAGTTGATGTTGGGCTTTGTCCTTCCTCCACAGCATCCACGTGTCCAGTTCCTATGGCCTTTAGCCATCCTAGAAAGAGCAGAAGAGTAGATTTCTTTGTGCTATGTAAATATGGGGTGACCCTTTCTTTGGTTTAGATGTGGGTAGGGGTAGGGGAAGAGTCAACTGAGTGTGAATGATTAAGCCCAATTAGCTGGTGGCTTTAAGTCATTTCTCCATTCCCTTTCAGGCTCAGGAAGCTCTCAAACCTACTTCAGAAGGCAAGGTGTATTAGTCCATTTTCACACTGCTATACTACCAGAGACTGGGTAACTTAAAAAAGAAAGAGGTTTAATTGACTCACTGTTTAATTGACTTACAGACTTTCCTGAGGCTGCAGGAGGCCTCAGGAAACTTACAGTCATGGAGACTAAGGGGAAGTAAAGCATATCTTACATGGTGGCAGATGAGCAAGAGAGAGTGAAGAGGGAAGAGCCCTTTATAAAACCATCAGATCTTGTGAGAATGCACTCACTATCATGAGAACAGCATGGGGGAAACTACTCCTGTGATCCAGTTGCCTCCCACTAGGTTCCTCCATCCACGCATGGGGATTATGAGGATTACAATTTGAGATGAGATTTGGGTGGGGACACAGAGCCACACCATATCACAAGGTTTAGTAGTGATGTAAATTTAAACCAGCATTTCCAGCAAGGTTTGAGTATAAGTAGCTAGCAGGATACAGATGTTCTCAAAGTCCAAGCAGGTGGCAACTACAGGGAGGTGATGCCTAAGTAAGCTCAAAGTAGTGGAATATGAAGTTGTTGGTTTGAAGTCGATCATCTGTTGTTGTGAAGTTACAGATAGTGATGGAAATTAAACACTTACTGAAATTCCCATTAAATACCCATTCAGATTCAGGGAGCAACAGCAAATCTGGAATTTAAACTTGAGTTGAAAGACTAACCAAAATGTTCACAGAAATAGAGATGGCTATATCAATTGGGATAAATGACTAAATAATATATTTTGAAATACTAACAGGAGTTAAATTAAATAAGTTAATATCTTTATATAAACCTGAGCTCATTTTCAAAAGCATATACAAACTTAAAAAGAATTTTAAAAGTCAGTTGCAAAAATTTACACACTAATACCATTTATACGTGCTTTAAAGGGCTAATTCTTCATATTGTTTCTTTACCTATTCACATGTAGTTTAAAGTAAAATAAATCCATAATAAAACACTATACAAAAAATTTTCATACTTGTTAGAAATGCAAAATGTTTGTTCCTCAGTTCTGCAAGAAAAAATCAGCATTTAAACAAAAAGTTCTCTCAGTGAGGCAATTTTTACTTTCTGCAGAAAGGATGCCCCTCACAGATGGAACAATGGCAAAGGCATACACAGAATAAAGAGACACCAGAATATTCATTCCTTACGCATGGGGTCCCTATTGCTGTGTCCTGTCTCCATTGGCTACAGTCAGACCTCACAATCTAAATTACAATCTGATTGGCTAATAATTTAAAACTTTTAAAAATAGGTACAAAAATAAAAATTTTTCCAAATAAGGAAGGGGCATAGGCTGTGAACTGGGACATACCTATGAGCACATCCAACACAAATATCTTGGTTAAGGTACAAGGACATGGAATGTACTACGTGCCTGATGAGCACGTTTAATAGCTGTATAAGATAGATAGGGCTTAACAAAGTTATTAGCATAAAGCAAGGGGGCTTGAGGGAAGTTCATCTTTAAAATAAACTATTATTTCTAACACTTATGATTTATTATTTAACAAGAATGGAAACTTTGAAGAGGAAACATTTTACTCTCTACATTACTGATTTCCTGGTGAGTATATAACTTAATTTCTTTAAAATAATCATTTTAAACATAGATGACAGAGGTTAATATTGTTTAGCCTAACAGGTTCAAAAGTGTTTGTCAAACTATTCCAATTTATTTCAGCATTTTCTAAAAATAATTATGTTTTCTTAAAAGCTTATAACCAGACAAAGATGTGAGGGTTTTTTTTCTATAAGTAAGAATTTCAATCATATTATTCAGAGTTAGAAAGGGATGAAGAAGAGAGAAGTATAGTATGCTTGTTACCATGAGTTGATCTTGCCAAAATCAAACAAGCAATTATTATGATTGTTATGGTTATTATTATCATTATTTTTGAGACAGGGTATCTCTTTGTCACACAGGCTAGAATGCAGTGGCTCAGTCATGGCTCCCATCAGTCTTGAGCCCCTGGGCTCAACTGTTCTCCCACCTCAGCCTCCTGAGTAGCTGGGAGTACAGGTGCACACCTCCTTGCCAGGTTAATTTTTGTATTTTCAGAGGAGACAGGGTTTTACTATGTTGCCCAGGCTGGTCTCAAACTCCTGGGCTCAAGCAATCTGCCTGCCTCAGCCTCCAAAAGTGCTGGGATTATAGGCAGGAGCCACTGTGTTGGGCCAATTTTTTTAAATTAACACAAAAAAAATTTTTGTGGTAATTTGATAAATGAGAGTTTTTCTTTACATCAAGAAGACTTCAAATAGACCATGACTTTTAAGGTACAAAAGATCCAGTGCTTTCAAATACATAATAAAACACATTGTGGCTAGCCTGATATGAAAGCATTTTAAAACAAATAACAATTGATACAACTCTCATAAAATATTTATTGCCCCAATAGCTGTATGCCCATTTAGATAACTAACCATTATTGCTCACATATGTGACTGACCAAATTCCACATGCCAGGTAGTAAAATTGAGGATATTTACCGGCAGCCACTTTGGTTCCAAAGTGATGCCTTTATCAAGGAAGCCATATTTCCTAGCCCTTTAAGATTTATCTCCTTGTCCTCAGGATTCTGAAGGTCCTATCCTCTGAACTAGTTTTACAAAGTTCTGAGAAGCTGATTTTAGGCCTTTCCTATCTATTTCCTCTGTTAGTCTTCACATAGGTGGAAAGGGGTAAACTGGACATCTAGTGTTTGTATATCCCCAAACGGGGGCAATGTCTTCATAAACCTCAATAAAGCCTAGAGAGTTTCGAGGCTATGGCTTATTTTTAGTGCTATTGGCCATCTTCTATCTGCTGTTCCCTGTTTTCCACCTTGTGACAGATTTGAGACTTATGATGGAGAGAGAATCTCTCTTTTGTTTAAATCTCTTGGCAGGCATGTGAATAACAGCCTGTCTGCAAACTTTAGACTGGAAAGGAAAGGAGTTGAAGGAGTACCAAATGCACCAAGGATTTTCCATGGTCTGCTGTATTGTGCAGATGTAAAGAAACTTCCTTATAAATTAGCCTCTTCTGCTTCACGGGAAAGCTTCAGTTTATGTAACACCAACTTTCATCACGTGCTCTCTATGCCAGGCACTATTCCAAATGCTTGACAAATAGGCACCCACTTAATCCACATGACAACTTTGTAATATGGGTACCACTAGGAAACATATATCACATATGAAGAAATTGAAGGTAAGAGCAGAGCTAAGTAACTTCCCCAAGATCAAACAGTTTGTCTATATTGAAGCTAGATGAAGCTAGATTCAAAGGCAAGAAGTTTTGCTTTGGAATCATTTTCTTAGCTCAATGAAACCTGCTAGTTTCCTTCTCTTTTTTATTTCCACATTCAACCAGTCTAACTCTCTGAGGCCTAATTTCCATTAGGCCCATTGATCATGGCCATGGCCAGAGGCCGCATAAGAAAAGCTCAAAAAAAAAAAAATACATTTAAGATATCAAGCACCCAGTCCTTACCTAACAAGTTAATTTGTCCTTTACACACGCTATCATCACAATCCTGTGTGTGTGTGTGTGTGTGTGTGTGTGTGTACGTGTTTTTAAGGAAATGGGAATTGTTCTTTAGAGTCCTCATTGTAAGGTTTTTGTATCAGTTCGAACCCTGAGAGCGCTCCAACAGACAACAGGAGATGGTGTAGAGCAACATGCTATTTTAATGAGCGCTTGGCTGCAGGATAGCTGAGGCCTAAAATGGCTTCTGCCCCAAGTGAGGACAGGTCAAAGGTTTTATAGTCTCCTGTGAACAGGAAGTCTGACATAACTGGTACGTTTACCCAGATGGCCTCTTTCTCGATCCTCAGTGATCTTCAGGGGTACGTGTCTTCCAGCTGGCTCTCTTCCTGCTTCTGCTATCTTGTTGGCGCACACTGCTGGTGCAAGTAGCCTTGCGCCTTGGGACTGGGCCTGAGAAGGGAGGAGTTATTCATCTCCTTGAGTATTTAGGCCCTGGGGAGGATCTTACATTCCTGTCTGTTTGGTTATAGGAAAGGGAAAGGGAGACTTTCTCAATAACTACATCAGGCATGACACAGGGGGATGTGGTACCTCGGAAAAAGAAAAATTTAATTTTTGTATATTCTTGAGAGATGGGTTAGTATCCATAGTGTTGTTGTAGCAAGAGCTTCATCTGGATTGTCTGGCAGTTAACTGTAGTTTCAGCAGGAGTTTTAATGGCTTTTGTTATCAGTGGGGCAACACAGGGAAGAAATAAGAGGAACCCAATGATGAAGATTACTGTCCTTACCAGCATTTTAAATCCTCTTAAATTAGAGAACCACCTTTCTAGAAGGTTTGTTGGGTCCCATCCCTTCCAGCTCTGGACTGGTACATGGGCTACTTTTCTGATGTTTGAAGCAATTTCTAGACCGCTTTTCCGTTATTGTCTATGTTAAGACAGCAGTTAGAGATATTAAACTTATCACAGACTCCACCCTCTTCTGCTAATAAGTAGTCTAGTGCTAGCTAGCCTGTTTTGATAAATTGCCGTGTGCATTTGGTTTTGTTGTTGCACGAGCATTTCCAGGGCTGAAGTGGGTTTGGTTAGTGATTATCTCTACAATAGCTGGTAGTCTGATTATTCTATTTAGCATATATATAGGAGTGCGATAACCTCAGGAACCATCCTCAGCCTAAGTGGCAGGACCATTATACTGGCAGGACCATTATACTCCATGATCCGTTGCAGAGGCTATTCGTCCTGTTGCTGTCTTTGGCTTCCCCCTACCTTTGAGGATCATTTTTCTTTGTTTAGGTTATTGTATACAGGGACTCCAAGGATGTTGCCTGCTGTTAATGTTTTGGAGGAAGGTGTAGCCTTGGGGGTGCGTGGCCCTGGTACGATGGACCCAGTGGGGGAGTCTTTGGACTCTCACTGCAGTTGGCGTGCTGAGTGTCACAGTGTAGAGGCCTGTCCACTTTGGTTGTAGCTTTTGGGTGGGGGTCAGGTTGGTAGATAAACACATCTGTGCTTGCAAGACAATTATGTTGAGAGGACAAGGAGGTGTTGACAGGAGAGGCAGGGTCTACATTTGCTGTTTCATGAATGAAAAACCTGTGTCTGGATTAAGGAGGGGAGGTAATTCCTGAGTGGCTCAAAGTCTGGTAAGGGTGGAGGCCTTAAGACAAAAGTTCGGCCACACATGATTTCAAAGGGACTATAAAATGAGGGCGCTTTTGGTGTTGTGTGGAGTCTCATGAGGGTGAAAGGGAGATTTTTTGTCCACAACTGGTGGGTTTCTAGAGCCAGCTTGGTGAGTTGGGTTTTAAGGACACAGTTAATTTTTTCAACTTTACCTGAAGATTGAGGCCTGTAGGGTGTGTGGAGAACCCACTTTATTTCTAAGGATGTAGAGATGCCTTGGGTAATTTGGCTGATGAAGGGGGGCCTGTTATCAGACTGGATGGATGTTGGGAGTCCAAAAAGGGAAATTATATGCATGATGAGAGTTAGTGTGAGGATAGTTGCACCTTCTGAAGTTGTTGGGAATACTTCTGCCTACCCAGAGAAAGCACAGACAAAGACTAGAAGACAGAGGAGCCATTTATCGGGTGGTATTTATTGAGTGAAGCCTACTTGCCAATCTTGCTTGGGCATCTGGCCCCGGGCTTGGTGGGTAGGAAAAGGTGGTGGCTGGAAGGAGCCCTGGGGTGACACTGAGTGGTGGATAGAGCAGGACTGGGTAATTTTTTGAACATGGCTGGAAATGTGAGGACAAGTGAGAATAGGGCAGAGAAGTTGCAAGAGAGGTTTGTAACCAACATGGAAAGAGTCGTGGAGGCTTCGGAGGTGATGAAGACTTTGAGAGTGAGGAAGAACAAAGCGCCCTTCCTTGACATACCATGGTCTTTGCTTTTGAAGGTTTTGGGCTCAGAAGTTCTCTTTTTCTTCTCAGGAGTAAAGAGGAGAGAACAAGGACAGGGACAGAAACTGACCTTGCACAGGTTTGTAGGGCTACCTGTTTGGCTACCTGATCTGCTAAAGCATTTCTGGCCGATATAGGATTGTCTGGGGTTTAGTGGCCCCTGCAATGAATGATGGCAACTTTCTGTAGGAGCCTGGCAGCTTGAAGGAGCTTGCTGATGGGAGAATCATTTATGACAGGGATGTTTTTTGCAGTTAGGAAACCCCATTCTTTCCAGATGGACGAGTGTGAGTGGACTATGTGGTATATAATGATAATTTGAATATATGTTGATCTGTGTCTGGCTGCTACAGTGAGAGCTCGAGTGAGGGCATTGAGTTCAGCTTTTTGGGAGGTGGTGCCTAGGAGGATTGGATTGGCTTCAATAGTGTGTGTGGGGGGGTGGGGGTCGTGACACTATAGCATAGCCAACATTCCGGCATCCTTAATGTAGGAAGGTGCCACCATCTACAAACCAAGTAAAGGAGGCATCTGGGAGGGTTTGGTCTGTTAGGTTTGGCAAATGTGTAAGAAAGGTTTGAACAGTGTTCACACAGAAGTGTGTAGGGTCTCGGTTGGTTGTAGCTTCGGGTAAGAGCATGGCCGGGTTTAGACGGGAGCTGGTTAGCGTGGTGATTTTGGGGGTTTCTATGAATGGAGCATACAGTTGAAGAAGCTGTGGGGCAGAGATTAGAGTACACTGCAGTGAGTTAGCATGTCTTTGATGTTATGGGTGAATAAACTGTTAGATTGGCATGGAGAGATAGTTTTAGGCTTTTAAGGGTGAGGGCAGCAGCTGCCATCAATGCTCGGAGGCAGTCAGGCCATCTGAGAACTGTGGCTTCAAGCTGTTTAGAGAGGTAGGCAACAACCTGGAGGCTAGGTCCCTTAGACTGGGTTAGAAAACCCAGTGTAACTTCACGCCATTTGTCAGTATACAGGGAGAAAGGTTTGGTGAGTTCTGGGAGAGTGAGGACAGGGGCTGAGATGAGAGCCTTTTGGAGTAGATGGAAAGGTTGAGTAAATAAGCTATGCAGGTTTTAAAGGCTCATGGAGAGGGCCTTTAGCAGCTTGGTGTAACGGTTTGGCACGTAGAGCGAAGGAGGGAACCCAGAGCCTAAAATATCCTGCTAGTCCCAGAAAAGAGAATTTCTTGCTTAGTTTGTGGAGGTGGGAGGGACTGGAGGAGGGATATGCGGTCGGTTGTGAGCCTTTGGGTACATAGGGTAAGAGGGAGTACATATTGGTGCCCTTTTAGGGGAGACGTAATGCCCCCGTTCTGCCAAGAAGTTTAAAAGAGAGAGATAGTATGGGCATTGCAATCTCTTTGAGAGGCGCTACACAGGAGCAGATCATTAACACAGTGGAGGAGAGTGTACGGTTTTGGGGATAAGGTAGGTACAGAGGTCGCAAGTAAGGGCCTGTCTAAAAAGGTCGGGGGCTGTCTCTGAAACCTCTAGGTAGTACACACCAGGTGAGCTGATGTGAAATGTGGGTGTCAGGGTTTCCTACATAAAGGCAAAGAGATATTGGGAATTAAGGTGTAAAGAAATTGTGAAAAAACCATCCTTTATGCCTAGGATAGACAATGGGTGGTATTGGAGGGAATTGCAGAAAGTAAAGCATATGACTTAGGAACTACTGGAAAGTACAGCTTGGTTAAAGAGCCTGAGGTCCTGGACTAAGCAACAAGTTCCATCTGGCTTTTTGACAGATAGAATTGTTATGTTAAAAGGGGAGTCTGTTGGGCGGGGTAGGTGACTGGCGAGGAGGTGAGAAATGATAGGTTTTAGGCTTATGAGAGCTGCTTAGAGGATGGGATATTGCTTCTGTGATAGAAACTGGGTGACCTTTTAAGGGTAATGCGGATAGGGGTGTGGTTTTCTGCGACTGAGGGTGTGAAAGTATCCTAAACAGCAGGATTAACTATGGATGGGGGATAAGGAAAGATTGCATGTTTTAGGGTGGGAGGTTGAAGGAGTAGAAGAAAGCTAGAAGTACTGGAGGGGTCTGGGTGGATGTGTTGGGTACTATGGGGAATGTGGAAGTGAAAAGCGTGGAGTTTTGAAAGGATGTTTCTGCCTAGGAGCAGAGTTGGGCATGAGGGCAGACCTAAGAAAGAGTGAGTGAAGGAAAAAATGTGCAGGGAGCAGAAAAGTGGAGGGGTGGCTCAGGGTTTGGAGACTTGTCCATCAATTCCCTCAACAGAGACTTAGGAGGACTGCGTGGGTCCAGAAAAATTAGGTAAAGCAGAGTAGTTTGCCCCAATATTAATTAAAAAAAAACATACTGGCCTCCCTGCCACCATCAGGGTTACCCTTGGCTTGGATGAAGCAATGGTAGTTGCTGGGGCACCCATTTCAGGGCACCATCAGCCTTCAGTGGCAAGGCTGATGAGATCTGAGTAGGAGGTTTTGGCCGGTTCAGGAAGGGATGGGGGCAGTCCTTGCAGGGGCCACTCACAGTCCAACTTCCAGTGGGGTCCTCTGCAGAGGGCGCATGGGCTGGTGGGCATACCTGGATTTGGGCATTGTCTGGACCAGTGGCCTTTATTGCTGCACTTGAAATAGTTGCCAGGTGGAGGTGGATTGCTTGGAGGCCTCCATGTGGAGCTGCGACCCTGGGGGCCTGCAGGGCCCCTGATGGCAGAGGTAAGCATTTGAAACTCTGCCTGTTTTTGCCTTTTACTTTCCTCATCACAGCTGTTAAAGACTTTGAAGGCTAAATTAAGAAGGTCTTGTTGTGGGGTTTGAGGGCCATCGTCAAGCTTCTGAAGCTTGCGCCTAATATCACAGGTGGATTGGGAAATGGACTGAAGGTTTAAAATATTGGTTTCTTCTGGGCTGGTTGGGTCTAGGTTGGTATACTTTCTCATGGCTTCAGTTAAACAAGAGAGAAAAAGGCCCTGGGTTTTTGTCAGGGCCTTGGGTGATTTCTGAAAGTTTTTCATAGTTTACCACTTTTTGGGGACCCATTTTTAGTCCTGCAAGGAGGCACATAGTTATGTGGTCTTGATGGCACCATCCAGAGGCCCCATCTTAATAATCCCAGTGGGGGTCCTGGCTGGGGACTGCCTCCGTGCCAGTAGGCAGGGCAGGAGCTTGGTGATGAATTGTGTCAGCATGTGCCGGAGCCAAGGGCCAGATATGGTCCGGTCCGGGTCTTCTGGGGTGAGGGTGGAAGATAAGATAACGTAGAGGTCATGCCAGGTTAGTTTGTAAGACTGGTAAGGTACTGAAGCTAAGAGAAAAGGTAGGGTCTTCTGGAAATGAATCGAGTCTTTTGTTAATTTGAAAGACATTAGTGAGGGAGAAGGGAACATGCACTCTAACAATACCTTCAGTTCCTGCCACTTCCCAAAGGGGGCATTCTAGCACCGGCACTGAAGTAAGGGTAGGGCATGGGCCAAAGATGGTGCCTGAGCGAGTATGGGTGGGAAAGAATAAAGAAGCCAGAAGTGGTTCCTGCTCAGGGTTTGAAGGGGAAAGGAGGTTTGAGTTGACAGGCAGTGGAGGATAGATAGGGGCATAAGGTGGTGGGATGGTTTGACAGGCTTCAGGAGAGGGAGGGTGAAGAGGAGAATGAGTACAGACAATGCTAGAGTTGTCCCGAGGAGAGGATGGTGTAGGAAAAGAAGTGGTTACTTTTGGAGGTGATGCCAGCTGGGAAGATGGTGGCCGAGAAGTTGGTGACTGGGAAGAGGGCGACTGGAAAGGTAGTGGCTGAGGAGAGAACAAGGAGGTTTGGAGGGTTAAAGAAGACAGTTGAGAGGAGGAGGTATGGGCTTTAAGGGGTGGACAGCAGTCTGTTGGATTGAATGAGGAAAAAGAGAGAGGGTCGGGAGGAGAAAGGTGATCAGGGCGGTGAGAATGGAGGGGAAGGATTTGAACAGGTAGGTAAGGATTGCAGAGGTTGGGTAGTAATTTGAGTGCACAAAGGCCTGGACATAAGGAATTTTTTCCCCATTTTTCCAGTCGTCGGCAATAATTACTTAAGTCGGTTAAAAACTGTAAAGTTAAATGTTCTATTTGCAGGCCATTTGGACGCGTTATTTAATTTGTACTGTGGCCAGGCTGTATTGCCAAAAAATAAAAATAAAAATAAATAAAAATAAAAAAATAAAAAAAGACAAGGCGCATAGGGTGGATATCTTGCCTGAGGCCTAAGGCTTGCAGGTTTTTTATGAGGCAGCCTAGAGGGCTGTTTTTTGGAATGGAGGACGAGAAGTTTTCCATAACGGAGGGTAGGCTGGGGAGAACAGGGAAAAAGGAGACCGTCCTGGACGGCAGGAGGGAGATGATAAAAGGAGTAATCGTCACCGCTGCCTTTTTCATTCTCCGAACAGGATCAAATGGCTAAGAGGCAACCCCTTAAGACCAGATGATCAGCGACTGCCTGGTACGTGCCGGAGCCTTCTTGGACCAATATCGGATTTTTGGATGGAAGAAACCGAGAGAGGCCATGCCGATTTTTCCCTGTTAATGGGATTCCCAAGGAAATTTACCAGTAAGTGAGATCAGTGACCAATATGCATGCATGGAGAAGCAACAGGAGACCGAGGAGCTTCCTTTCTCCAGCTGCTGTGGCCTGCTCTCTGGGGTGGAGGGGTAGGTCCATGGAGGATGCAGACCTGAGCCCCCTCCTGGGTTTCAGCACCAGATGTAAGGTTTTTGTATCACTTGAAACCCCAACAGCGCACCAACAGACAACATGAGGTGGTGTGGAGCAACATGCTGTTTTAATGAGCACCTGGGTGCAGGACGGCTGAGGCCTAAAATGGCGTCAGCCCCAAGTGAGGACGGGTCAAAGGTTTTATAGTCTCCTGTAAACAGGAAGTGCCCTAGTCTGACGTAACTGCTACATTGGACCCAGATGGCCTCTTTCTCCATCTTAAGGGGTACGTGTCTTCCAGCTGGCTCTCTTCCTGCTTCTGCTATCTTGCTGGCACACACTGCTGGTGCAAGTAGCCTTGCGCTTGGGACTGGGCCTGTGAAGGGAGGCGTTATTCATCTCCTTAAGGTTTCAGGCCCCAGGGAGAATCTTACACTCATGGCCTAATTGTCACTTAAAGGTGACATCTCTTAACACTGTTACAGTGGGAATTAAATTTCAACATGAATTTTTGAAGGGATAAACATTCAAATTATAGCATTCTGCCTCTGTCACCCCCAAAACTCATGTATTTCTCACATATAAAGTACTTTCATTTTAACCCAATAGCTCCTGGTCTTAACTCATTCTAACACAATCTTAAAAGTCTATGGTCTAGATTCTCATCTAAATATCATCAAAATTGGATATATGTAAGACTCAGGTGATGATTCATTCTAAGGAAAATTCCCCTCAGCTGTGAAATCAAACAAATTATATGTTTCAAAAATATGGAATTTTTTATTTTTAGTTTTAATTGGAGGAAGAGTTCTGCCAAGCAATTGATTTAACCAAAAAAGAGAATGTATTGAAGGAAAACAGAGAACAGAGAGTTTATTTCCTCTTTCCTGCTTATATTTAGCATGCCTGTTTTAGGTAATCTCTGGGGCGTAAAATTTTTCAAACCTCCCTTTTGTCAGGAGTTCTTCCCTCCTGCTTATGTTTAACAACTATTTGCCTAGCAACCCACCCACTGATGTTCCATTAGGAATTGTCCTAGTGGGTAATCTCTGTGGTGGCCTTGCACCTGTGTCAGTTCTCTCGTTGAGCCCTGAGGCTCCCTGACACGTTTTTTGAAATCTAGCTCTTACCATCAGCAATCCTGGAGAGTTAACACTCTATGGACACCATCAAAACTTATACCCTGTACCTTCTGGAGTGATGGCCAGCACCACATCTGGGCTTCTGTAAGCCTTTTCTGAGATGGCTTAAAAGAGTTGCTCAGGAATGCAGGAATCAGAGACTTGAGGAAGCCCTGAGTGATGAGCAACAAGGTCCCAAGGGCTCCCAAGACTCCTCTTTTGATCTAATTCTGTTCTCCAGACATTGGCATTTTGAGCTTGTGATGGGAGCTAATCTCCTTATCAAAATTTGGCCACCCCCTAGGTTTTTCTTTTCTGAATATGCCTTTTCTTTATTTAAAACACAACCAGACTAAGAATTTTCCTAATCTTTACTTTCTGCTTCCTTTTCAATATACATGTCATATTTAATTTTTTCCCTTTTCTCAAGTTTTACTATTGACAGTTTAGAAAAGCCATGCAGCATCCTCAACAATTTGCTACTTAGATATTTCTTCCACCAAATATCCTAGCCTGTGGTTCTTAAATTCTGCCTTTCATAAAATGTTGGGACACAAAGACCATTCATCCATGTTTGTTGCCACTTAGTAAAAAGGATAACCCTCATGTCATTGTGCAATAACATGTCCTGCATTTCCATCTGGGATCTCATCAGAATTACCTCTACCATTCATATTGCTGCTATTCTCTTCAAAACCACTCAAGTAATCTCACTGATGATTTAGGTTTACCCTATAGCTCTCCCCTTCTTGAGCCCTCACCAGTGTAGCCCTTAACACTCTCTTAATAGCAATCTAGGCTTTTTTCTAGCCTGATCCTCTAAACTCTTTTGCCCTCTGACCATGACTCAGTTCCAAATCTGACACACATTTTTAGGTGTTTCTAATAGTAACAACCCCACTTCTGGTACAAATTTCTACCTTAGTCCATTTTCTACAGCTAGAACAAAACACTTGAGACTGGATAATTTATAAAAAACAGAAATTTATTTTCTAACAGTTCCAGAGACTTAGAAGTTCATTATTAAGATTCTGGAATCTTTCAAGGGCCTTCCTGCTGCTTCATGATATGGCAAAAGGCTGAAGGGCAAAGAAGCAAAAGGGAATGAAACTAGCCATTTTCTAATGGTGTTAATCTCAACTATGAGAACAGGGGCTTCATGGCTCAATCACTTCTTAAAGGTCCATGTAAATATGATTACAATGTTCAGTTAAATGTCGACATGAATTTAGAGAGGATAAACTTGATCATTTTCCCTGATTCTCTTACTATCTTCATTCTTCTGAAACCTGGTTAATATTCATCTTCTCAATTGACATAATGACATTTGTTTAAAGGTTATGTGGTTATCTGTCTTACACTTTTCATCAGTTCATAGCCAGAAATACATTATGGGTTTAATTTAGATTCGTGAATTTACCTTGCCTTGGAGGCATATCATTGATCCTCTGAAGAAAGGATCTTTTCACTTGAGAGAAAATCCAGTTTGGGTTCTGAAATTTCACTTCTATTCCTCAGCCTCATATGTTACAACAGTTTATATTTCTGCTAGTTCTGTGCCTTCTGTATTTGAAAAGGACAATGCCGTTCAACAAGTGTGTTCTCTGAACGTAGATATTGGTTTCGCTTTTCATGTTTTATGGTTCAGGGATTCTTTAGTCCTACTGTCAAACTAAAGAGGAAAAATGAGGTAAAAGTAATATAAGTAGTTTATTTGGGCCAAGTTTGAGGACTACAGCCTGGGAGCATAAATTCAAGTTTTCCTGAATATATGCTCCAATTAGCCGCAGTTATCATCGGGTTTTTAAAGGAAAAAAAAAAAGGAGGCAGTTCCTAAGTTCTTTACTAATAATTTACATTAATAACAAAGACTATTTACAGGTTATAAATCATAGTTTGTATAAAAAATATCAGGATAATAAGTGAGGCAACTAGTCAGGAACTAAATGCCCTTAAGCAGTTGCCCCCAGGCATGGGTGTGAAGGGGTATGACCAAACTTCCACACTCATGCCTCTCTGGGCCTGATAAATTTTGCATACCTCACATAGGTCAGAGCTCCGAGCTATTTTCTTTTTTTCTCTTTTCACTACAAAGGGTAATTCACTTATATCCTGAAGTTCAAAACTGTTGCATTTTTTCCCAAACAAATGTTGGCCCTCCAGCCCATAGGCTTACAGTGGACAGTTGACAACAGTCATTGCCAGAATGATTCCTCCTTGGAAATCTCAAAAGAAAACAAACAAACAAACAAAAATGAAAAGAAAAGAAAAGAAATCAAACCTTGTCAGCAACCTCAGTTGGTTATTTAACTGACCCAGAGACTAGAAAGTAGAGACAATGTTTTCACAAAACTGAGTTTGATTTTATCTGTCTGTGATGTACGTAAATGGAGGAAGTGGGATAGTGGTCAGGAAACTTGAGAGACTGTAGACACCCAGAGGAGGATATGGCAATCACTCTAGCTTTCCTGTGGAGATGAGGTTGTGGATGGAAAGTTTTTACAAAATAACCATGAGTAAAATAGCTGCTGGAGTCTGCAGAAAAAGGACAGAGCAAAGTGGTAGAAGAAACAGAGGGGTGAGAAGTAGATTGGAGTTAATGCTTTTTCTCACCACCACTGGATAGAGGTTCAGATACTTAAATTCTCTGAACACCTGTCCTCTTATGAGAGGGACAGTTTAATTACATGTGATCCCATCTACTTATAACACTCCATTCTTTCTGTTTTGTTTTTCTAAGACCACCAGAGCGGGTACAAAAGAACCAGCGACTAGGCAAGGGGTAGGAGCAAAACTGCAAGTTTATTTTGGTCACCTAGCTTCAAGGGAAGAAGGTGGGTAGGGAGAGGTCTGTTGGCCCCCCCCCCCCCGACAAAAGGGGCCCCCAGAGTCACCCGTACAGCTCTCGGACGGAGTTCCCGCAGTCCTAACATCCCGACAGGAGTGGAGGACTGAGGAAGGCCGCGCGTGGCGTGCCTCCGGAGCGGCTTTTCTAGGAGTGGGAGGGCAATAGGCGGGGCACAGGCCTGTCAGGGGGCGTTCCACAGGTGCGACCAGGTAAATCTTGGTCTCTTCAGATTGACATCACCTGGCGCATGCCTAGTTGGTCTGCACCTTCCCGGGTTGCTGGCTGGATTTTCGCGCGCGCGGGAAAAGTTGGGGGGGATGAAGAACCCGGAAGTGCGCCATCTTGCCTCCGTTCATCCAAACACTTTCCAGTTGTTTTAGAATTTTACAGCTTTTGCAGGGTGGGCAATAGAATGGACAGATAGAGAACATAGACACTGGTGTCAGATTTATTGGACCCAAATTCTGGCTGTGTTACTTTCTGTGAATCCTGTGTGACCTTGGGCAAGTCACTTCACCTTTTGGTGCTTAAGGTATTTATGTTCAATGTAGAGATTTTTTTTTTTAACATGTTTAATACTTGTAAAAATATTTCTAAGAACATAAAAATTAAAATACACATGTTTGCTTTAATGGGATAATATAATAGAAATACTCTAGACTAGGAAGTGCATTTGAAGGTATTGTGCAAGTACAGAGAGGAATTATAGTTTAAGCTTTAATCATCGCTGTTATGTGCTTAGCAGACAGTCAGCAGCATCTTTGCTGAATGCATCATCCCATCTTCACTCCCCTCTCCTTTCTCCTCATTGTATCTGGCAACAGTTCTGAAGAGACATTGGAGTTGATTTATTAATTTGGGGAAGTGTAGTATAAGGTGCAGTCCCCAGAAAGCTTCAGCTTCTTCCATGGGAGTTTCTCTTTCCACAGGCTCCTTTTGGGGCTTGCCTTGTCAGGAGAGGAGGCCTCCGTGGTAAATGATGCTAGAATGCCATGAATGTGTGGCCCTCCCTTTCCCCACTGCCCCAAGCAGGACGCTTGTCCTGCTGCCTCCCTTGTCCCTTGTCCCACAGATGGTTCTGCTTCAGGCTCACACCACTCACTGCCCCTCCTCCCAGATTCCTCCCTTCACACCCATCATCACTATTCCTGGAAGGTCTCTGCTTCTTCCTGGGCTGCTCAGGGCCATGGGAACTGGGCATCTGGTTGCTGCTGGGGAAAGGCAAAGCCTGCCTTTGACTTGCAGAGTTTACCAAGCTGTTTATGAGAAAGGACCTCATGCATGACCACTCCTGGGTTTGCCAGGAAGAGGCCCCCCGATGCTGAACTTGTGTCAGTGCCCTTTACAAGGCCTGTGAATTTTCTCCTTGCCCTCTGCTTAAAATTTAAATTAAGTGCTTATTTTATAGAGGAGAAATCTAAAGAAAAAGAGCTTCTCTTTTTTGATTTGAGGAATTTACAACTTTTCTGAGATTCCTTATTGATATTAAATAATGTAAATAAGTGGAAGCTTGTTAGTATATGGGTTTCTAACTCTTCAGGGACGCAAGACTTTAAGAGATCATGGATGGTTTTCTGTAAGAGTTTAGTTTTTTCTTAGTGTTTTTGTGGCTTTTATTTCCATAGACAAGTGCTGAGACATGAGGAAGGGAGAAAAGAGGTCCTGGCTTGTTTCCTAACCTTCCAAGATTCCATCAAAACCTCACATTTTCTGACCCCTTTGTTGTGTGACTTTTGGTGAGGCTGGCTCCTATCTGTGCTAAGGTGGTAAAGAACAGCTCCTTCTGTGCCAAACGCAGACACAGACATGATTGTCATGCTAGTATATGTAAAAGTCCAATTAAATTGTGGGTGAAGGATTTAGGGCTTGGTATCTTATATTTATAAACCTTTGAAGTTCATCCTTTGGGGCTTGTGGTATGGCTGTGATTGCTGAGTGGTTGTTTACTTATTTATTTTTCATTTTCTGGGTACATAGTAGGTATATATATTTATGTGTTACATGAGATATTTTATTGTAAGCATGCAATGCCTAATAAACACCTTGCAGTATGCCATCTTCATTATTTTAAAATGTTCAATTAAATTATCTTTTACTAAGTCACCCTGTTGCGCTAACAAATACTATGCCTTAGTCATTCTTTCTAACTTAGTTATTTGGTTAAATCAGTCAGAGCTCTAAGAGAGCTGGGTGGGTTGAATGTGGAGATAAATCAAGGGAATTCAGAAGGATATTTGTGATAACTAAATGACCTTAAAGCAAAACTCACGCTTATGATTGAATTTTGCTTCACTACATAGTAGCTGTTTTATATTAAGTAAATTACTTAAGCCATTTCTCATCTTCAGTTTCTTCATATCTTAAATATGGCTGCAAATAGCACCTGTATTTTCAGAATGTCATGGGATTAAGTGGGTTCTTACTGGTAAAACATTTAGAATAGTATCTGGCATAAAGAACATGGCAGTGAAATCTTGTGTTAAATAAACTGGAACTTTCTTGGTAAGGAGAGGAAGCTAAGTTGTAGGAAGGGTTTCTTACATTTGCAGAGCACAAATAGACCATGGAAGGTCCTCAGTGAACCTGGTACTACTTCACCTAATTTCCTCTTAGGTCTAATGTTTGCAGTATTCACATGTCTGGCAAGGATCAAAAAAAAGAGGGAGATTAACTCTCCTTCATAAGTGTAAAATTTTTATTACAGGGGTGGAAAGGAGGGAATATCTACAAGGAGATGGCCAAAAGCACCAAAAATTAGCCAGATCCTTGAAACTTCCTAAGTCTTATTAAGGCGTATCAAGACATTGCCCCACTTGAGGCTACATTAACACTAGATGGGCAGGGTAATGATTTTCACCTATGAGACGACTTTCAGAGTGAATTTGGTAAAAAGATTTAAACAAGCTTATGAGAATGTCATAAAACTCAGTCAGAGGAAGGAACCTGGGGTTACTGAGGAAAACAAGATCAGCATTGAAGGAATAGGAACTATAACCTCCTTGAAAAGGGCATCACTTTGGAACCACAGTGGCTGCCCGTAAATGTCCTAAATTTTTTTTTTTGTCTTGCATGTGGAATTTGGCCAGTCATATATGCAAGCAATAAGGGTATCTCAATAGGGACAGAGCTATTTAGGGCAATAAAGGTTTTTATGAGAGTACTCTCTCAATTATTGTTTGTTTTATATCGCTCTTTTATATCACACTAGCAATAATATATTTTAGTAGGCACTATAAAGTATTAGATGCTTTATACCTGGAAAGTCATTGCTTGTTTGAAATGTTCTTGAAATATAGATGAACTCATATTTTTAAGAAATACCATAAAATGTTTTGTTTTAATATTTGTTTAATTAATTGTGTCTTTACTTTTTATCGTATCAACCTGTGATGGTACCAAATATACTGGATTCCTCCCTACTCTGTCATTTGGTAACTCTATAGAGCATGACTTAGCCTCTTATTTATAGAAACAAGAAAGACATCTTTCACTGGTGCTAAGTTTTTTAGAAAGCATAACTCATTTTAGTAAATGCAGAAATTAAATGGACTACATTTACAACTATGTATAAAGCTATCATTTGGAATAAATACTATGAATATTTGTTATCTTTGTTTAAAATCTTTAGCTTTTGTAAAACAAAGGAAAGATTTAAAAACTCACTCTAAATTCTCTATGCAAATAATATAAGTGGTTATGTATATTCTTGAATTTCAGATTTTTATTCTTTAAACTACATGTGAATTGACAAAAAAATTATACAATGTTAATTGCTATCTTTTTAAAGAATCTATACATTCTATTAAATAGTTTATAACTTCCTGCAACTGACAGTTTTGTATTCAACATTACGTTTTTGAAACCAAGCCATGTTGATAAATATCTAGCTTATTTGCTTTAATGTGTTTAGTATCTTATAATACATTATCTGTTTATGCCAATTGATACACCTGTCTCTGTGCACATTTAGGTTAGTTTTTTTTTCTAATATTCCATTCTGAATTTTTTTCTTTTTGGATGATGATTCCACTAAATACTCAGTTTATTCTGCTAAATGCTCAATTTCATCACATCATCTGTGACTTTAAGAGATTTTTAATTTCATACCGAATTCTTCAATGACGCCTACCCTCATATCCAGCTATTTTGAGCTTTCTTAAGCATTAGCTCACTGTACAGTTCCCACCTGCTTCGACTTGGAGAATGCCTATATCAGGCTAGCTACTTATACTAAAACCTGGCTGTACATATTGGTTTACAAGTATGTAACTCTTAAGGCTTGACATCTGAAGTAGGTCTTGAGAGTTCCTGAACCTGAAAATAAATAGAGGAATGGCAGAGCACGGTGGCTCATGCCTATAATTCCAGCATTTTGGGAGGTCAAGTCGGGCAGATCGCTTGAGGTCAGGTGTTTGAGACCAGCCTGGTGAAATCCTGTCTCTACAAAAAATACAAAAAATTAGTCAGGCATGGTGGCATGTGCCTGTAATTCTAGCTACTCGAGAGGCTGAGGCAGAAGAACTGCTTGAACCTGGGAGGCAGAGGTTGCAGTGAGCTGAGATTGCACCACTGCCCTCCAGCCTGGGTGACAGAGTGAGATTCTTTCCAAAAAAAAAAAAAAAAAAGAAAGAAAAGAAAGAAAAGAAAGAAAGAAAAGAAAGAAAGAAAGAAAGAAAGAAAGAAAGAAAGAAGAAAGAAAGAAAGAGAAGAAAGAAAGAAAGAAGAAAGAAAGAAAGAAAGAAAGAAAGAAAGAAAGAAAGAAAGAAAGAAAGAAAGAAAGAAAGATAGAAAGAAAGAAGAAAGAAAGAAAGAAAGAAAGAAAGGAAGGAAGGAAGGAAGGAAGGAAGGAAGGAAGGAAGGAAGGAAGGAAGGAAGGAAGGAAGGAAGGAAGGAAGGAAGGAAGGAAGGAAGGAAGGAGAAAAGAAAAGAAATAGAGGAACAACCCATGCAACCAGCAAATTGTGCTTAATCATGTGGACTCAGCCAACTCTTCCTCTACCGCTACCTATACTTAATATAAAAGAAGGGACTCCATATTTACAGAAAGGACAAGGAAATCTACTCCTTTCCTCTTCCTAGAACTGCTAAAGGTCATAGGCACTGGACACCTGGTTGCTGCTGAGGAAACGCAAAGCCTGACTTGCACTTGGACAGTTTGCCAATCTGTTTGTGGTAAGTTGATGTCATTTGTAGTCATTCCCAGTGAGTGCCAGGAAGAAGCTGGTTTGGATGCCACAATCTCTCTGTCTCAGTGCCATAAGTAGGCCCTCTGATCCTCACTCCTTGCCCCGCCTCTTGCTTAATTTATGCAGCTCTATTCTCAGACCTTGTAATACACCTCCAACCAGTGCCTGGCCCAACAAGCCACTTCAGATCCAGCAAACGGGTAAGTGGACATTACAGGAGGAGGGAAACTCTAACATGGGTTCTTCCTCTTTCATCTTGGGGAAGATTCAGGATAATTTTCTAACCAAAAGGTCTCCACAGTAATGAAGCCTAAGCACGAGACAAACGTGTTTCTGGATTACAGGATCTGTATAATCCCCACCTGTATAGAGAAATGTTGAGGGTGTGATTATCTCAGATGGCCTTGCTGCCATCAGGAAACCAGAGAGAGGAAGTTGTAAGGAAGTTAATCATGTTCTGCTCTTCACTGCTCAAACCCTCTTCCCTGTGTTCTTCTATAGAGATCACTGATGTACCCCTTAAGCGAGATTCACTGCTGCTCAGCATGGCTCAGCCCAACTCATGCTTCATTCTGATCTCCTGCCTGATGTTTCTGTCTCTGAGCCAAGGTGAGATTTTTCCCCCAGACCTCCCACAACCCCAGCCATGAAGCCTTCACTCCATCCTCATGCATATGGGCTCACATGAGAAAAAGCAGAGTCAACATCAAGGGTTATTTTCTGTTGTTCAGTGACCTTTATTGCTGATTTCATCCCATTCAAAAACATCCTCACCTCATTAGGGAGTTAGAGATGGAACTTAGAATGACCCTTTATCAGTGAGCACTGCAGTTGGCATTGGTTTATCATAGTAACACTACTCATGATGGGGGTTTTGGGGATGTCTGTATGTAGACAGTCATTAGTGGAATGGTGAACTGAGGGGAGATTTGTGTGTAGAGAAACCAGACAAGCTTGAGACAGGCAGAAGCCTGAGTACTTCGAGACAGAAAAACCTGAGCCCCACATGTAAAGGGACAATGGGGACACATTTCATGAGCCTATTCATTGTGTGCTCTTGTCTTGAGCAAAGACATCTTGAGAGACTATAGGTAAGATTCAGGAGGGCAGTAGTGACCAATCACTTCATGACCTATAGCATCCTTCTATTCCTATAAAGAATCCTCAGAAGCTCCTACCTCACCATCCAGCCTTTGCCGTGCTCTGAGGGTCTTTCTTAATTGTCTCTCTTTTCCAGGCCAAGAGGTCCAGACAGACTCGCCCAAGGCCCGGATCAGCTGCCCAGAAGGCACCAATGCCTATGGCTCCTACTGCTACTACTTTAATGAAGACCTTGAGACCTGGGTTGATGCAGATGTGAGTGAGGAGAGCAGTGTGGGAAGAGAGGCTCATGAAGGGAGGGGAAGCTGCCACTCTCCAGTGTGTTCAGTGGCCGATATGAGATGAGACTAGTCCCCTCCCTATCTGATCATCAGCCCAAAACTTTCCAATCTACTTTATCCCATCATTCAGCACAGAGATGCTGGTGGTCAGTGACAGTATCATCAGGGACATTTCTGTGCTGTCCTTTTACTGACAGATCCTCTGGCAAGGCTCAGTATATCCCCCACAACTTTCCTCCTCCACTGAGTGTTCCATTTGCTTCTTCAATAGCTCTACTGCAGAATATGAATTCAGGCAACCTGGTGTCTGTGTTCACCGAGGCAGAGGGTGCCTTTGTGGCCTCACTGATTAGGAAACTAGCACTGATGATGGCAATGTCTGGATTGGCCTCTAGACCCCAAAAAGGTCAGTCTGCAGCCTCTTTTATCTCTTGATTATCAATTTTGAGAAGAAAGAGGGAAGTCTAAGCGTTGGGAAGTCTAGAACCAGCTTTTATCCTTTCTTATTTTTAATAAAAGGGACTTCTTTAGAGATCCTATGATGTATGAGGTAGTGAGATTCAGTGTAGGTAGTAGGAGAGATGAGTGGAAACTGGATATTCTAAGTGTCCTGGCATTCATTAATGCATAAACTCTATCTACTTCTAGGAAAGCATCTTTATATACCACCTCTTACCCATTTTATTTTGTCTTTCTTGAACAATATCCTTTTGTAGACTATATACAAAAAGATACTAGTGGAGGGCAACCTACTTATGGCATTTGGGAGCCTGGTGTTATACTAAACAATATACCAACAACTAATGGGCAACCGGTGGCATGGTGAATATGAGGGTCATGGGTCTCAGGAGAGAAAAATAAGAAACCACATTCTATAATGAGCTTTTATTTATTTATTTTGTACCAACTTCAGAACATTTGTCATTTTGTGTGAGAGTGGGAGAGAATTGGACATTCCAGGAAAGGAGAAGCTTAAAGCAAAAGCAGAGGAAAAAATGTTCTATTCATGGGAACAATAAGGT
>NW_022142401.1:0-41445 GCF_007565055.1 Rhinopithecus roxellana
GGCTTTGTTCATTTCTTTTTACTTTTTTTTCTCTAAACTTCTCTTCTTGCTTCATTTCATTCATTTGATCTTCAAACACTGATACCCTTTCTTCCAGTTGATCAAATCGGTTACTGAAGCTTGTGCATTTGTCACGTAGTTCTTGTGTCATGGTTTTCAGCTCTATCAGGTCATTTAAGGACTTCTCTACATTGGTTATTCTAGTTAGCCATTTGTCAAATCTTTTTTCAAGGTTTTTAGCTTCTTTGTGAAGCTAAAACTTCAGAGAAGTTTGATCATCTGAAGCCTTCTTTTCTCAACTCGTCAAAGTCATTCTCCATCCAGCTTTTGTTCCATTGCTGACAAGGAGCTGCATCCTTTGGAGGGGGAGAGGCGCTTTGATTTTAGAATTTCAGCTTTTCTGCACTGCTTTTTCTCCATCTTTATTGGTTTTATCTATCTTTGTCTTCGATGATGGAACATATAGATGGGGTTTTGTGGTGGATGTCCTTTCTGTTGCTAGTTTTCCTTCTAACAATCAGGACCCTCAGCTGCAGTCTGTGTAGTTTGCTCGGGGTCCACTCCAGATGCTGTTTGCCTGGGTATCAGCAGCGGAGCATGCAGAAGAGTGAATATTGCTGAACAGCTAATGTTGCCGCCTGATCGTTCTCTGGAAGCTTCTTCTCAGAGGGGTACCCGGCCGTGTGAGGTGTAAGGTATCAGTCTGCCCCTACTGGGGGAGTCTCCCAGTTAGGCTACTCAGGGGTCAGGGACCCCTGAGCAGGCAGTCTGTACATTCTCAGATCTCAAAGTCTGTGCTGGGAGAATCACTACTCTCTTTAAACTGTCAGACAGGGGCATTTAAATTTGCAGAGGTTTCTGCTGCCTTTTGTTTGGCTATGCCCTGTCCCCAGAGGTGGAGTCTACAGAGGCAGGCAGGCGTCCTTGAGCTGCGGTTGGCTCCACCCAGTTCGAGCTTCGTGGCTGCTTTGTTTACCTACTTAAGCATCAGCAATGGCAGGCACCCCTCCCCCAGGCTCGCTGCTGCCTTGCAGTTAGATCTCAGACTGCTGTGCTAGCAATGAGGGAGGCTCCGTGGGCGTGGGACCCTCCGAGCCAGGCATGGGATATAATCTTCCTGGTGTACCATTTGCTAAGACCCTTGGTAAAGCACAGTATTAGGGTGGGAGTGATCCAATTTTCCAGGTGTTGTGAGTCATGGTTTCCCTTGTCTAGGAAAGGGAATTCTCTTCCCCTTTGTGCTTACAGGGTGAGGCGATGCCTCGCCTTACTTCAGCTCTCGCTCATTGGGCTGCACCCACTGTCCTGCACCCACTTTCTGACATGACCCTGTGAGATGAACCTGGTTCCTCAGTTGGAAACACAGAAATCACCTGTCTTCTGTGTCGCTCACGCTGGGAGCTGGAGGCTGGAGCCGTTCCTATTCGGCCATATTGGACGGCTGAACCCATTGCTTTCATACTATGTAACATACTAGAAGACAATAATTGGGTCCAAAGGAAAAAAAAAAAAAAAGGAAAGAGTGGCAGCAATTGGACAGAGGGATAAAGGGGAACAGAGAAGAGCCAGCTACAATGTTTAAAGGGTAGTCATGCTAAGCCTCAGTGAGCACTCACTAATGCCAGAACTGATGAAAAGCCCTTTGAGAACACAAAGGCGAGTATTCCATCACTCCCCACATAGTTATTGGACACTTAGAATGTGTCAGATCCTCAGCTGGTTACTATGGACTCAGTAGTGTCCCAAAAATTCATGGATTGTGCCTTACTTTGCAAAGTATAAAATCTTACGGTCAAACAACACTAACAAGTAAAGAAAAAGATATAAATAATTACAGATTATCCTAAGTGTGCTGAAGGAAACAAACAGGTACAGGGAGGGGAGCTACCCCTTTAGAGCAGTTGGAGATGCTCTCTCTGTAGAGGTGACATGAATGCCAAGACCTGAAAGATGAGAATAAGTCAGTCATGTCAACAGCCAGAAGAACAGATGCTTAAATATAGCAAAGAGTGTGTGTAAAAGCCCTGAGGCAGAAAAGAGCTTGGTGTGTTCAAAGACCTGAAGGAGGCCTGAATGACTAGAGGCTAGTGGACTAGGAAGCAAGTGGTAGGGAAGGGGGAATAAGATAGAGAGAAGCCAGCTAATGCACAAAATCAGACTATATCACTTTTTAGAAGAGAAATGCGGTCTTGGTCAATTTCCAGTGTCACCTCCAACCTGCTCTTATTCCTTGAGTTGTCCCATGACATCACCTTTGCCCAGGAGAATTCAGGTTCTGGCTCAGAGTCTCTTGTGGAATCGCAGTGAAGTTTGCAGGTAGGCTGCAATCAACTGAAGGCTTCAGAGGGTCTAGAGCATCTGCTTGCAAAATGGCTTGTTTACATGGCTGGGGGCACGAAGTCTCTGTCCCTGCTTAGGTAGGCCCTTCCACAGGACCCTCACAACATAGCAGCTGGCTTCTCCCCAGAATGAATGACCCAGAGTGAGCAAGAAGGAAGTTGCAATGTGTTTTATAACCTAGCCTCAGGAGTAACATATCATCACTTCTACCATAGTCAACTGATTACATAGACTGACCCTGATACAATATGGGAGAGGACCACACAAAAGCATAAATATCAGAGGTAGGGGATCACTGGGGTCCATTTTAGACTCTGGCTAGCTAATTATGTATGTTAACATATGTGCATATGTGAAAGTTTAATCTTCAAGCTTATGTGTGTGTGTGTGTGTGTGTGTGTGTGTGTGTGTGTGTGTGTGTATGGATATAACTCTCTCTAAATATGCATATATAAATATAACTCTGTATATATCTAAAACTTGAAAATCATGTGTATATGGCTTAGTATAGTTTCTGGCACATAGTGAGCAATAAATAATAACTTTTTTTTTTTTTTTACCAGTGTTGCTCATAAAATAGCCATTTGCCAGCTTAGCAGCCACTTCTGTGCTTCTCCCTTCTCAAAGTATTTCACCTCTTTAAGAGGGCTCCTGAGACATGCACTGCTTGACACAAAAATATCACACATCTAATGGTGAAAATTTCATAATTCCAAGATTCAGGAATTATGGTCCCTTCCAAGCACATATACCTCAGAGACACCTTTCATTCGTTCATTCACTTATTCACCAATATGTATTTGACCTACCTAAACATTCCAGAATTACTTCCTTATCTCTAAAATATCTTTTTGAGATAGGGTCTCACTCTGTCATCCAGGATGTAGTGCAGTGGCGTGATCTCTGCTTACTGAACCCTCGATCTCCCAGGCTCAAGTGATCCTTCCACCTCAGCCTCTCGAGTAGCTGGGACCACAGGTGCATGCCACCACACCTGGCTAATTTTTTTGTACTTTTTGTAGAGACGGAGTTGCACCATGTTGCCCAGGCTGATCTGGAACTCTTGAACTCAAGTGATCTGCCCACCTCGGCCTCCCAAAGTGCCGGGATTGCAGGTGTGAACCACCATACCCAGCCATCTCTAAAATATTTGAAAAATCATTACAGTTCTTAATGTTCCCAGCAATTTGTTGAGAACTCCAGGACTCACCAATAAAAGAATTAATTATTTAATTTTAAAAATAGAATGCATAGAGTATGTACTAAAAAATAGTATATATTCAGACCACTATTGGTGATGAAGGGTGGAAGAAGTCAAGACATGAAGAATAAATCAGAGTAAGCAAATGATGGAGGCAGGGGGTACCGATCAAGCAACAAAGTGGATGTATGAAAGAGAGGAAAATTATATATATATATATATATATATATATGAATGACATAAATATGTACAAACACACATGCACACACACAATATAAATAAATATCTGATATATGATATAACACATATATTTGTCTGCTATGGTATACATATGTGTGATATATGTAGATAGATATAGACATAGATATAGGCATCCCTGTGTACAGGTCTTGCCTGGAGTGCTACTCATGCTTTTCCTCATTTAATCTCACAGCAACCCTAGGAGTCAGTGCATTCACAGGTGAGCAAACTCAATGAGGCTAAGAAACTTGCTGAAGGTCTTACAGCTGCTCAATGGTACACCCAGAATTTGAACCCATATATGTCTGGCTCCAAAGTCTATGCATCCAAGCAGGGGTCAGCACACTAACCACCTATGGGCCAATTCTCTTTGCTGCCTGCTTTTATAAATAAAGTTCAGTTGCAACAAGCCAACACCATTTCTCCACACAGTCTTTATGCTGCTTTTATGCTAGCAGAGTAGAGGTCAGTAGTGACAACAGAGACTCCATGGCCTGCAAAGCCTAGAATATTTACTTTCTGCTTCATTACAGAAAAAGTTTCCTGACCCTCTACTCTTTATCATCATCTTATCTGAAAACTAATTTGAAGATTTGGGGGAAACTGTCATAAATGTAGTCCATTTCCATAAGAAAAGTCTCTTGGGTATGGTTGTGTCTCCTTAGACAGTTTAAATCTACGGGGAGCTGGGAAATGGAGACTGTGCCTTTAAGGTTTAAAGCATTTAATGCTTGAGAATTACAAGCAGACATTTTGTGACATTTGAAGCTGTTTCCATTTCAGCTGCCTGTTATCTGACACTCCAAAATAAAATCACTAAAAATTTGCAGCCTACTTACTTCAAAGCTTACATATAAGAACTGTGATTGTCTTAATGTCCCTCAAAAAAAAAAAATACCTATATACACATATATATACATGAAGTTTTGGTTTCCAAGGCAATTCAAAACATAAATTCAAGATCTTTGGTATTATTATTAACTAAAAATATCATTCAGGCCTCTTTGCAAGCTCTAAAATATGAATTTCCATTATAAAGCTACAGAAAGTTTAGATTTCAATTCCAATTCATAAAACCTCTTATCTTTATTCATTCAGAAAATTTTGACTGAGAACCTACTATATATCAGGCAATGTTATTGTTTACAGAATGGTTATTTATCAGGCACCAATTGCCTTACCTGTATTATACATTCATCACCAATGATATTTTAACTTTTAAATGAGATTTAGGAACAGCTATGTCCCTATTATCTTGGAGCTTATAGTCTACAGGAGAAGAGAGAACTCAAATAAACACAAGTAACTAAACATATCATTACAAAATTGTCTTAGTCTGTTTGGGTTGCTATAACAAATATTATAGATGACTGGGTGGCTTACAAGCAACAGAATCTTATTTCTCACAGTTCTGGAGGCTGGGAAGTCCAAGATCAAGGTGCTAGCCAACTTGTGTCTGGTAAGGGCCCACTTCCTGGCTCATAGAACAGTGCCTTCTCGCTGCGTCCTCACCTGGTGCAATGCAGCTGTCTGAGCCTTCTTTTATGATGGCATCTATCCCATTAAAAGGAGTTTCATTCTAATGATCTAACCACCTCCAAAAGACCCCACCTCTTTTTTTTTTTTTTTTTTTTTTTTTTTTTTTTTTTTTAAGATGGAGTTTCACTCTTTTCACCCAGTATGGTATGATCTCAGCTCACTGCAACCTTTGCCTCCTGGGTTCAAGCGATTCTCCTGCCTCAGCCTTCCAAGAAGCTGGGATTACAGGCATGCACCACCACGCCCAGCTAATTTTTTGTATTTTTAGTAGAGATGAGGTTTCGCCATGTTGACCAGGCTGGTCTCAAACTCCTGTCCTCAGGTGATCCACCTGCCTCAGTCTCCCAAAATGCTGGGATTAGAGGCATGAGCCACTGTGCCTGGCCAGCCCCACCTCTTTATACTGTTATCACCTTGGGGTTTAACAATTCAACATAAGAATCTTGGGAGAAATACAAACATTCAGTCCATACCAGCAGAATGTATGAAGAATAAAGTTCTAAGGAAGACAGTAACAGCATACCTAGTTCCTTTTGGAAGACTGGGAATGCTTCTTGGGTTAAGAGACATCTGAGGTGGGACCCAGAGATGGAGCGCGGAAAAGCTATGTGAATTATTTGAGGAAGAGGAGACTTGCTGCAATGTTCACATGTCGGAATGCTGAGGATTTGGGAAAACTGGGACCAATATATAATACTTAACATTTGCAAGTTGGATATTAGTATTATTACACTTCTGTACACACACACATCACACACGCACACACACACACACATCCCAATTTACAAATGGGCAAACTAAGGGTAGGAGAACTGCAGAGTCATCCATTTGCCAGGTAAATGACAAATCTGAGGGTCATACCTAGGCTGACTGCAGGAGCCAGAGCTTTCCACGGACCTATGATTTGCATCTCTTCCCTGCTCACTGACATTAACGAAACAGGAAAACCCTTGCACTGCAGCCTGCTTCCCATTTCAGTTTGTGTGACACTGGGGTATTTTTAAAAGAAAACTGATTTCAGAGCCATATGATTTTGCTTTAAGATTTCCAAATTCAAAGAGAAGAAATGTCAAAAGCTGTCGTTTAAACTAAGCATGGACCCAGATTCTCCAGCGCTCCAGCAATCCACTCACCCTACCCTTAATAGCGCAGCTGCCTCACAAATTTCTTTTCTGGAAAGAAAACATCACCATCAATTCTTTGCATTTTTGGGGATTCCAAAAACAGACTCTGGGGTTTGATGTTTGCCCCTTCTTTTGGTTTCCTGGTCCCAAACGGGTCCCTAACTTCCTGGGGATGTAACACCAAGTTCAGGAAGCTGAATATAAGTTCTGCAACTTCCTGAAATTTCCCAAATGAAAAACCATTTTCCTTTTAGAGCAACCACAGACATGGACACGCACAGTCACATATCTCTCTGTGGTCAAGTAATTCCCTCTTTTTTTTTTTTTTTTTTTTAATAATCACACAGTTAATTCATTTTAATAGGTGAAGAAAAATGGTTGCAGTGGAGTGATGTAACCCCTGCAAGCCTAACAGATATTTAGACTATATTCCCAAAATGTCATCAGAACCCAGTGGTCTTTCTGGTCATCAACAGCATCCCCAACTTTCCATCTCCTCTAGACATCAACCTGTAATGATTTTAGGACTCACAGACCTAGATTCAAATCCCTAATCCTCCACACATGAACTGTGTGACCTTGGGCAACTTAAGTGATGTGTGTGAATCTCAGTTTACCAAATCCATGTACTCAAAAATCATTAACTTATTTTCCTAAATCCCCCTTTCCCCACCTCCCCGCCCCCCACTTTCAACATGGAAGATTGATATGCTGCTGGTTTTCACCAGCAAGGTAGAAGCATTTATAAAAATATTAAATATTATCTATAGTTTTCATAAATAGCCACTGTCAATATCACCAGAATCTCTCCATAATCTAGCAACAAAAGGGTTAAAAACTGGCACATCTGGGACCTCTAGGACCCGCAGTTGGTATCGTTTCTTATTGGTAGATGCCCAAGACAGTCAAAGTACTCAAAAGTGTCTGTCTTTGCTGCCCACCACAGGTTCTCCCAGGGGTCCCCAAGGACAAGCCATGCTCCATCCATATATTCCTCTCAGCCCTGGGGATCCCTGGGTGAACACTTTCAGACCATATGGGAGCATCCAATTCACTGTAGCTCACAAATACCAATATCTGTTCCACTCGCCAGAGTGTATCCTAATCTGGCAAAAGCACTATGGGGAATACCTTTGGCAGCGCATTTAACACCCAGGTGAGCAAGTCTCTCCATGACCATATGGACCAGGAAGACTATGGCTGCCCATCTCAGGCCACATGCCATTGAATTATCTCTGTGTGACCACTTGTGGAAATTACAGCCACTGGGAGCCAGGCTCTGAGAGGACCAGAGAAAGATGAGGAAAGCAGATGGCCAAGTCAGGAGATATTAGGTGCCACTGTAGGCTCAGGCCAGTGGCTGAAGGCTTCAACTCCATAGATGGCAATTCCAAGAGAGAAGAGTACTTTTTGAGAGTCCTATAATTTCCCTGATTCTCCCTATTTCACAGATTAAGAAACTGAGGAACAAAGAGATTATTTAAAATGTAGGTGACAGAGTCTGAATCCAAACCCAGGCACCTTGGCAACAGAGGAAGCATGCTTAACCTTCACACTGACTGCACTGCCTCTCATTTGACCTGAAGTATACTTTCAACTTAATTAAAAATGACATTCCAGTAAATGATTTTCATGGCATAGTTGGTAAGAAAGAATTTGACCATATAAAAATTTTAGGCAACATTATAAAATCTAGAAAAAAATTAATGTAATTGCTTAATTCAGCAGAAGCTGAGAAAGGTCTCAGGACCCTGAACAATAGCATTGATTTTAAAAAGAAATTCTCTATTTTTTCAGAATGCAAGTCTCCTAATGACTATCGACCAACAAATGAGCAAAGAGGTTGGCGAAGGAGTTTGATGTAATTCCCTGTGTCAAACCACAAGGTGTCACTTAGCATGTGACAGCCATGCCATCAACGAATCACAGCAACAATTTCTAAAAATCAATAAATGAACTGCAAATCATTATCTTTTTAATGAACTATGTGCATTTCAACTTATATCACTTGGTAAGCAGTTTAATAATTTAGATTAGAGAATTACAAAATATACATTGAAGGCCGGGCGCGGTGGCTCACCCCTGTAATCTCAGCACTTTGGGAGGCCAATGCAGGCAGATCACCTGAGGTCAGGAGTTCAAGACCAGCCTGACCAATGTGGTGAAACCCCATCTCTACTAAAAATACAAAATTAGCCGTGCATGGTGGCGTATGCCTGTAATACCAGGTACGCGGGAGGCTGAGACAGGAGAATTGCTTGAACCTGGGAGGCAGAGGTTGTGGTGAGCGGAGATTATGCCATTGCGCTCCAGCCTGGGCAACAACAGCAAAACTCTGTCTCAAAAAAAAAAAAAATATATATATATATATATATATATATACACACACACACACACATATACATACATTTAATGTTTTTATTAATAGCTTGATTTATACATTAACATGTTATTGTAATGCTTATTAAGTATTTTTAATGCCACCCCGTAAACACTTATAAAAAGGATATTTCATAAGTATGTATGAGAGTGAGCTAGCAAATTTATGATCATCTGAGTATAGTGTTTAAGCACCACTACTTTGCACAAAGCAGCCCTTCAAATCTAGTAATCATACAGACTACTCCTTGTCTCGTCTGTGTCTGAAGGTAGAATCATGTACAGAGAAATAGGACATCAAGATAAAAGTAAAGGAACTATAGTAGATGGGTTTAGATGTGTTTTTCTTTTCTATTTCTTTTTTCTTATTTTGGCTCTAGTATCCCTCCTTGGGGGAATCAACAATTCCCTACTGCATGTGGTCCTAGCAAAATGCATCAGGATGCTTTCTTTGACATAAATTAAGAAAGAAAGAAAAAAAAACTCTGTCAACTAGCTTAAAATCTCACACAAGAAGGCAAGAGGTAAAGCAATTCAATGACATTCGGGTCTCTAAGAAGTTAAGAAACTTGCCTGAAGCACACCCATGCCCAGCAGACTTACAATTCATGCTTCATACCAATTGGCTAAAATTAGGTCACAAAAATTTGGCTGCTTCTAAGCCAAGGAGCACATAGGGAAAGGAATTATCCTAAATCATACAGACTAATCAAGACTCCCTACCTACCAAGGTACCCTTCAAAAATCTTCAGCAGCCAAAAGTCAGAGAAGATACCACTTCTCTGTGGGCTTGAGTTCCACAATCACTAGGAAAAAAAGTTTAAGGTAGATCTTAAAGAGGAAAGAAAGTCATTTAGCAGACTGATACATAATTATTTCCCTTTCTATTAAAACACAGCAAATACCATCAAATAAAGCAATTACTCAACTCTCAACCCTGATGAAAATGTACACTAGCCATGCAAACAGAAAGCTGGGTCCGAGTTGGAAGCTAGATTCACCATTCCTTTACTGGTCTGTGCAGCACCTATTGGCCATCAAGTGTCAAGTATACCAAGACTTTGGAAGAAGCCAGACAAATGACCAAGCAAACATAATCTATTCAGAGCAGAGAGTTAGTAATATTAATTGTATCAGATAGGAATTTTTATGCCAATTGTTTAAAACTCAGCTGAAATGGCTTAAGCAATTGATTCAGAGTCAGAGTGGGCTTTAAATGAACTTTCTTGATTCAGCAGTTTAGACATTGTTACCAAAGACCCTTGATGTCTCATCTTCTTTCTGTCTCTTAGCTCTCCCTTCCATAGGGATTGCTCCATCATCAGATTCCATGTGGTAGACATGGCCCCAAATACGCACAATAGCTTCAGCTTTACTCTTACGACAACCAAATAGCTGCCTCAGTTTCAAGCCACACATGCTAACCCTAAATGCTCCAGGGAAAGGAAAATGTCAGTTCCAATAGCATATAGCCAGGTCTTGGGATCCCTTTTATTGTCCCGAAATGGGACATTTGACTAAACCCAAACTAATAACTGTAGCTAGGGAAAGAAGATATAAATTGGCTTAGGTCAATTACAGTCTAATCCTTGAACTTTGTGACAGATCAACTGCACACCAAAATCATACAGAAAAGAGAGATGTTCAAGGTATAGTTAGGGGAGAAGAAAGGAATTGGTACTGGAGCATCATACAACAAATTTCCCCTGCACCTGTCCTCCACACCTGAGTGTCTGCATAAAGAACTCTTTCCAGCAAGCCTCAAATTTCCAGGTCTCTTTCAGAGCTACATTTTACAAAATCACATGGCTCATTTTACTCATGCAACTTAGAGAGAAAAAAATCCATAAAGTCATGGCATATTTTATTCAACAACTGCCCCAGAATTAGAGTCACGGTACCTGAGGTGTCTTTCTCGGTTGGCTCAGAAACAGGTTTTGTGGCTACAGTTCTCCCTGATGAAATATCATGTCAAGGGGGTTTCTGGATTTGTGTTCACTGGGCTGTAATCACTGCTAATCGAGCTTGGAGATTTAGTTGCTGGCATTACCCACAAGATGTGAGACAAACGCTGGGCTAAGTGATGAGATGCCAGCCCAGATTGGCATATGGATCATTTTCACTCAATTTCCCTCCACTGATGGATCAAAACTCTAAGCACAGCAGTCAACCAGGAGAAAATTCCAAAATCTGCATCTGTCCATCCAGCTTCCAGCTACAACCTGGAAACAAAGTAAAAGACACAGAGGGAATTCCCAACTTCCCAAGATATATCAAGCAACGAGATGAGAAATGAGCAAAACACGATCTGCAGCCCAAATACGGTGTTACTGGGGTAACATCCCAAGTCCACAGCAATCCGTGAGCAGCAGTCTGGTGTACTCAAAACACACTTGAAATTTGGAGTCTGTATACTCATATCTGACAAAGTACTACTTGAGAATCACTTGGTGTCACTAAGGTTTAATTTCTTCCTCTCTAAAATAGGAAACAATATAATAAAATAGATAACTTTTGAAATACCTGCCCAATCCACAGTTGTTCCTCTTAATGTCCCCCAGTGTACAGAGGAGCCATTTTGTAAATAGTTTTCTCCAGGAGCCATTTTCAACAATAGCTGCAGTTGACTGGACCAGGAGTGAAATCCGGCCAAAGCTGGGCCACCTATGTTTCCCTCCTAGATAAAATTTAGAATTGGGCCTGAAAGGGAATATAGTCTCCTTCAGAGTGGCGGGACCAGTAAAACAGAGAGTTGGGCTGTTAGCAGCCAGATGCACTTGTACTGACAGGCAGAGGCAGATGAGCTGTGCAAAGAGATTAAAAAGCACACACAGGAAGGAGCTGAGAGATGACTGAGAGAGTCATGGCTGCTTTCCAGGCCCTTCCAGAAGCTCAGCTGAGCCCTACCCTGAGGGTTGCAGAGCAAATCCCCTATTTTTAAAGTCAGTCTTTCTCAATCCCATTTTCTTGTTTAAGACACTCAAGGTGGTTTCCGCTACTTGCAAGCTAAGAGTATTTATGAACGTATAATGTCTGTCTCACTCAGAGGCTCCGAGAATTAAATAAAATAACAATGCTTTACAAATAGAAAGCACTCTAACAACTCATAAAAAACAATAGATCTGAATCCGAAAAGTACCCTTTTTTTTTTTTTTTTTTGAGATGGAGTCTTGCTCTGTCACGCAGGCTAGAGTGCAATGGTGCAATCTCAGCTCACTGCAACCTGCACCTCCTGGATTCAAGCGATTCTCCTGCTTCAGCCTCTTAAGTAGCTAGGATTACAGGCATCTGCTACTATCCCCAGCTACTTTTTTTTTTTTTTTTTTTTTTTGTATTTTTAGTAGAGATGGGGTTTCACCATGTTGGCCAAGCTGGTCTCGAACTCCTGACCTAGTGATTTGTCTGCCTTGGCCTCCAAAAGTGTTGGGATTACAGGCATGAGCCACCTGTCTGGCCAAAAGTACCATTTTTAATGAAAGACTAAGATGATTTTGGAGACGATATTTATTGACATAGAAAGATGTTTATCAATAAGCAGATGGTTAGGCTACCAAAATAGAAATTGTTTATACCAGGGGTCAACAAATACTTTTGGTAAAGAATCAGGTAGCAAATATTTTAGGCTTTGTGGGCCATATGATACCTATCACAACTAATCCATTTTACTATTGTTTTGAGGAAGCAGCTATAGATAATATGCAAAAACAAAACAGACGTGTTTGTGTTCCAATAATATTTTATTTATAAACATTGAAATGTGAATTTCATATAAATTTTACTTGCCACCAAATAATATCCTTCTCATGATTTTTTCCCACCATCAAAAAAATATGAAGCATAAAATCCAATTTTAGCTGTGGGCCATACACCACCCGTGCACACATGCACACCTACGCGCGCGCACACACACACACACACACTCCCCACAACTTTGAAAGTTTTACTTCAAAACGTTAGAAAGAAAAAAAGTTTATCTTAAGGTAGTGGATTTCACGGATACTTATTTTCTTGTTTTTGTTTGCCTGTATTTTCTATTTTTGTAGCATAGGCATGTATTACTTGTGGAATTATTTTTAATTAAATGGGGGAAAAAAGGTTTAGTCATAAAGTGTAGATGAAAGACAAAGAAGGAGGCAGGAAAACGGCAAAGTTGGAGTGCACAACTCCACGAAGGTCCCCCGGAACTCCAGCATTCTTCCTGCAAGCTAAGTTAGCTCCGAGTTGCAATGGAAGGCACAACTACACCACTGGCACAAAGCAGGAATACTGTCTGTATCATCACAGAACCACCTTACTAAGGACCTCAGCATCTAATTCCAGAAGTAATAATAACAACCCCAGTTATAATAAGAACCACAGTGTTTTCCAGAAGGAAAGAAAGAAAACTTTTTAGGACCCAGTTGATCAACGGATAGTTGGTTTTCCTTTATGGAAGGGAGTTCAAGGCACCCACTCAAACTCTAACCACAGCCTGAATATTTCTGTGGAGCAGCTCTGCCTAGTCTTCATCCAGCCTCTACCCATATGAACTTCATATGGGAAATACAATTCAATGTCTGTCTCTGGGTAACCTCCTGTGCACCAGGCACTATACTAGGTGCCATTCGAAAGATGTGCTTACTCTGCCAACAACAGCTCCAGGGCACTCTCAGTGTCAGCATTGTTCAATCTAATATGACTGAAATATAAAATAAAATAACAATAATAATAACAATGTTATACTTGTGGCACCATTAAAATGTTGCTCATTTTAAGTCTTCACATTACCTATGAAACATAAATAAACCCAGTTGAGAAATGAGGCTCATAGAGATGCAGTGTCTTAATGAAGATCATCCACCTGGCAACTGGCAAAGCCAAGATTCAATCACATGCCTAGACTTCACAGTGACTAAACATTCTTTCCTAGGACCTTGCATGCAAGTTAACACTTGGAAGCCTGTTGGAAATGCAGCGTCTCAGGCCTCATCCTCAGACCTGCTCATTCAGAATCTGCATTTGACACAATCGTTAAGTCACTCAGGTGTCCTTCAGATTCAAAGGAAATGAGGACGTGAACAAAATTTATTGAGCATCTGTGGGTGAGGCACTCTGCCACTGTGATATGATTATTTTTCTTTCAATTGCCACAATGACTCTGATTTTATACTCATTTTATTAATATATTGGTGAAGAAGCTGAGGCTCAGGGAGGCTAAACAATTTGCCCAAGATCCATAGCAAGCAAGTTGCAGTGAGTGCCAGAGTCAGGATGTGACCCCAATGATCATGACTGCACTCTCCCTCTCGATTTTGTGTCAGGACTGAAGGGAGCTGAAGGGCCAAGTGGCCAGCTTGCAAAAGGCTCAGCTGACCTTTGGAATCTGAGTGTGCCAGTAATGTTGGAAATAGGGTAATTTCTGTATTACGAGCTCCAAGCTTATAATAAACCACATTAGAGAATAAGGTATAGATAGGATCCTTACGTGCATCCATTAGGAATGAGACTTTTTAAAAAATCTCTGTTAAGTTAGTATGTTTAGTTTCCTTAAGCAGCTTATCCATAAGGTACTGAAATGGTAGCCTTTAGTGTCAGACCTGTGAGTCCAAGCCAAGTCATCGTATCCCCTGTGACTTGCACTTATAAACCCAGATGGCCTGAAGTAACTGAAGAATCACAAAAGAAGTGCAAATGCCCTGCCTCACCTTAACCGATGACATTCCACCACAAAAGAAGTGAAAAGGCTGGTCCTTGCCTTAAGCGATGATATTATCTTGTGAAATTCCTTTTCCTGGCTCATCCTGGCTCAAAAGGCTCCCCCACTGAGCACCTTGTAACCCCCACTCCTGCCCGCCAGAGAACAACCCCCCTTTGACTGTAATTTTCCTTTACCTACCCAAATCCTATAAAACAGCCCCACCCTTATCTACCTTCACTGACTCTCTTTTCGGACCCAGTCCACCTGCACCCAGGTGAAATAAACATCCATGTTGCTCACACAAAGCCTGTTTGGTGGTCTCTTCATACGGATGCGCATGATATTTAGAAGTGACAATGTTCTCCTCTCTGATACAAGCGGAAATAGAAATTAGTCTCAGGGCAACTACCAAGTCCACTGCCAGCTAAGGAGAAATAAAAGGCTCTGAATGAACACTAAGAGATATTGGATCGTTTCAAAATAAATACAGACAAAAAATAATCACTCAGATCAAGTCAAATCCAAATCTTCCTGATTTGGAAGTTCCTGAGATTGTTTACATTATGTTGTCCCTATTCAAATTATGAAGTACTGTATACTCGAAAACACAAGGAAAGCACGCAAAAGGCTGCCACAGACAAGAAGGAGACAGAGCCTGGGAGACACCCAGCATGCTTCGTCACCTCAGCCCCCACCCCACACAATCTTGCCTTGTTCAAAGCTGTATTCTTTTCACCTCAAAAGACAGCTGGCACATAGCAAACACTCAATAAATAGCTGTTGAATAAATAAATGACTGAACAGTATAATGCAATGATTATTCAACGTATCTGATGTTGCTCTAGGAAATCTGAGATGTGCTATTGGGGTGTCTCCAAAGCATTCTTGGGGTGGTTGGGGATGGAGAGAACAGGCCCGCTCTTCCCCTTGCCACCTGCTTCCATCCAACTGGAACATCCCTGTTGGGTTTCAGAGTAATATTTGACCTAAAGAAACAGTCTCATCACTAAAAAGCAAAAAATAAATTTTGGAAAACTGGTAGTACAGTAAGAAAATGATTAATCAATAAAAAAAAGATAGATTCTAACTCTTCTTATTATTGGCTGTGTGACCTTAAGCAAGTTGCTTAACCTCTCTGGGAACCAGTTTGATCATTTATAAAATAAAATGGTTTATTGAGTTAGATTATTTCTAAGGTCCCTTCCAGCTCTAATGTAATTTATTACATCATTTTAATCATTATCCAATTGTATTGTTTTTTCTTGTATGTATGTTTTCTAATTTATTCTAATTTCTTTACAATAAGCATTATTTTTGTAGGAAAAATTATAAATAATAATTTATATGTTCAAAGGCATATAAATTGAACAAAAAAATTCTCTCAAGTATTCTCTGCATTTGCATTGCTTTTAACAAAAGCTAGAAGATGTGTTTTCCCCCATTCTTGCCCGGGGAGAACAACATTTGAAGTCATGCTGTAGGGAGAGCTGAGCCTTCAAAAGCAAGTAATGCTTAATCTGTTCTATTTCTGAAGCACAAAATAAAACCAAACAAAAAAGAAAAATAAGCTACCGCTATGCCAGTGCCAAGTTTCCTCATGCATAAATAGAGATCCATCCAGAAAAACAGCATTCTCAGTCGGGTGGGACAAATCCTCGTGTGCTTTTGTGGAAAATTCCCCCAGCAAGCTGGCATCAAAGACACTGTCTACAGCTGCCTCCGTATATGGCCAGAAAACTACACAAAGGTTGTGAGATGCATGAGCTTTGCTGTGGCAAGCACCTGGGTGAGAAAACTGCCCCAGCCCTGATCCTATGAAGTAAACATGGCTGACAGTCCTAGACCTGATTGCAAGACCACCTTGAGCAAAACTAGCATAGGGCAAGACCTATAGTTGCTATTCTTGCATCTTTTCCTTTGCCACCTACCAAACCCTACCGAAGCCCACCCACTGAGAATCTCCGTAGTGCTCAGCTTCCCTTCCCCAGGGACCTACAGTTAATCCTCTCTTCTTGTTTCTTCACCAATACCTCTCTCAGGAAGTGACCCATTGCCACAATCATTTCAAAGTGCAAATAATCTGCGCTATCTCTCCCAGGTGATTATACTTTAATGGAAACCAAGGAATAGTTTTCTACTTGTGGAGTTTCTGACTTTGGTGAGATTGGTGGGAGACAGCAGGAGCGGGGGAGCATCCAGATCCATCTGCAATTATACATCAGAAGCGCCTCATCACACAAGTGCAAGACTGACCTTCACTAATTGCATTGTTGGATTCCATCAGATGGAATGAACATTCTGATAGGAATAAGAAAAAGCAGGTACTAGTCCTAGATGTGTATTTTTAAAAAAAACAACAACAACAACAAAATGAAGTATGTCTGCTCTGTTTGGGCTAGACCATTTTTTAAGTTTTTAATAATAAGAAGATCGGAATTTTAGAACATCAAGAGACAGGAGCCAATCACCAATCTAAAGATTTTCATATGTCTTCTTCTCTTTCAAATACAATGCTTAGATAGTATGTAGATAGTAACCACTGCCAACCCCATTTTTAGCTCCTCATTCAGAAGGCCCCAGATCCCAAAGCTGTGGTTACTCCTTTAGAGACTGGAGCAGATGAGATCGGAGGAATAGAATGTGATCTTGCAATAAAACTTCTGGAGGTCAATTCCAGTTTTCTTCTAATAAAGAGGGATTATTCCAACCCATTCAATTTCTGTCCCTGGAGAAGGGAGACCTAATATTTAAATCTATTTATGGGGTTTTTTTTTACTTTGCTTTTTTGGGGAAAGGGACAAATTTCTTGCCGATCTATTTCAGAATCTATACTTATTAAAAGGACGATGGAAGAGGATTTCTAATCCAAAGGAACTTCTTCCAAGCAATTAGTAGGTACTATTAATTTTTCCTCCATGAAGGTATGGAAGTGTGCCAAGACACTGTCTACTTTACTTAATATTGCTTAAAATACAATATTTTACTTATCTCTGATATACATAAAGTGTTATATATATGATAAATATAAAAATATTTACTATCTTTAGTACTACTTATGTTTCTATAAGAAGAAACTTGTGTTACATAGCTGTACTAATAAATCCTAGGTCTATGTGGGATATTTTCCCGAGTGCTATCTAAAGCAAACTGTCATTAACTTTGGGAAAACAATTAACCTCTCTGGGCCTCAATGCTTCCCTTTTTTAAAAACGTGGGAAATAGAATTAAGTGCTATTAAAAGATTCTTCTAGCTCTAAGATTCTGATTGCATGATTCTAGTTTACCTACCAAATCAGTCAGACACAGGTTTAGCTTCATGTCAGAGGAATTATTCTCTCAGGAGGAGGGCAATCCAGACATAGCGTAAGAGTCCATGATGCCAGGGTTCAGACACTTTTGTTCTTACTGTTCTACAAGAGTGACACCCATTCTTAACGTCACTGCCTGGTCCAAAATGTTGCTGAGGCTCATGCCATTTCATCTGCGTGCCAAGTAGCAGAAATGAATAAGGGATAAAAAAGAAGGTTCTTCACAGAGGTTTCCCAGAATCTGCCATAAGACATCTCTGCTTACAACTCATAGACCAGAACTTAAACACATTGCTGCACCTCTCTGCAAGGGAGGTTGAGGAATAGAGAATTTATTCAGGTGGCCATGCCTTCAGCTAAGCACCCATGGTTCTGTTTCTAAGAGGATAATATTAGAATAGACAATGAGTAATCTCTGCCATACACACCATGAAGCTATACTCCGCAATTTCACTTATCTTTGTTTACATCCCTTGACCCTCAGCTCAAACCCTTTTAATTTCCTGGACCCAAGCATTCAAGAGGATTGATGTCTACCATCTGCCCGCTTTTAGAAGTAATTTTCCAACTACCAGTACACAATTTAACAGAACAAAAATCATGCTTAGAATTTAAATCAAGAAATTTCATTTTCACTTAGAAAGTAGGAGGTCACAGAAGAGTGTTGCTGCCATTCCAGCAAAAGGAATAGGACAGTGACTTACAAAATCGCAGTTTCGTGGAGGCCCTTAAAAATCTGGGGTTGCAAAGAAATTCAGAAGAACCAAAGTCCAGAAAATAGTGAACTCCTGCTGGGAGAGAAGATACCCATGGCTGCTTTCATCCTTGGTGAAGTGGTGAAATGAGGAGGAAGCTGCCATTGATTTGGATAAGAAGAACCATCTGAACCATTTTAAGTTGTTAAAGGCCAAGTGAGCGCTATCGTGACTGCTTAGTATCTCCAGAAGCCCCCGCCACATATCTACAACCACCTGCCAAGTCTCTCCCACAGACCTTCACTGAGTGCTTACATGGAAATCTGGGGACAGAGTGGTGAGTTGTGAGAGACGCTCCCTGAGCTGCAGGTGTGTAGTGTTTGCTGAAGGCTGACGGCAGAGTAGGAGAATTGAGAGAATCCCTCCTGTGCACTCCAGTCCCTAACTGAGTACTTATGGCTGTTGGTGCGGTGAGGGGTGGGGGCAAGAGGGCTGAGAGAAATTGCTCACAGGCACTCTGGGCTTCACTGAGTGCACTACAACAGGCAGAGGCAGGGTAGCACAGTGGAGCACAGAGAGCCAGGGGCAGGACTGAAGAGCAAGGAGAACTCCCCAGTGGCCCAGCAAGCTGGCAGCCAGACTGCGAAGCAAAGGGAGCTCTCCCGTGGTTTCAGAACACTGGTAGCTGCACTACAAAACACAAAAATATCTCCAGAAATTCCTTCTACTCAAATCCCAAACCCTATTGAAGGCACAATCCTGATGCTGCCCACAAATCATTTGAATCCAGTGGTGAATGGAATCTAAAACAACAGCAAAGCCCTGATACAATCAGCTAATGCTGGTGTGTTGGAGCCATCGTGTACTGGCTTGAAAGAGCAGATTGTCAAATGTTCAGCAATTTTGTGAGTCAGTGTTAAATACCTCCACTACTAAATTATATACACTTAAATAAATGAATTACATTTTAAAAGGTAATAAATACTTTAAACTCATCACTTCCTAATGACTTTACTGTATTTTATAATTTTATATATATTCTTGAAGTTACATCTATTATATTTGTATATTAGAAATATTACATAATAATATATTACAGTGATTCTCCCAACTCTGTGTTCTGTGACATCATGTTGATAGTTTGAAATTGGCAAGGGTAGAAATCAGCAAATGCTGTAAGCCAAGACTTCTTTTCGTTCCAAAGATCCAGGTGTTAAACATCAACTAGATGCCATTGATAAATTAGATTGACTCAGCTCTCTACACTAGCAGCCTAGCATACAAAGAAGCAATACCCTTTTTTAAGGATAAATAGCATTTATTTCAGCTGCTACTGTTCTTTTATATATAATATCCAGCATACAATTTTTAAAAATACAAGGCATGTGAAAAAATAACAATATGTAGCCCATCAAGGGGGAAGAGAGTATATGGAAGCAGACCCGGATACGGCTCACATGTGGAAAATATAAGACAGTAAATTTGAAAGAGCCGAGATAATTATGTTAAAGGATCTAGTGGAAAAGGTAGACAAAAGTGGGATATTTCAGAGAGATGAAAGTTGTTTTATACATATATATATTTATATATAAATTTAACACATATAGTATATAAATAACAAAATGGAAACACGAAAAGTGAAAAATGAACTATCAGAGATGAAGAATATATTTGAAAGGCTTATCAGAAGACCGATCAAAGCAGAGGAAACAGTCAGTTAAGCTAAAGATAGATAAATCAAAATTGTCTAAATTGAAATACAGAGAGAAAAAAGAATGAAGGGAAATAAAGAAGAGAAGAACACCATAGAACTGTGGGACAATATTAGATAGTTAGCAAACACATAACTGGAGTTCCAGACAGAATGAAGCAAAAGAAATATATTAATATGATGATCACAATCTTCCAAAATTAATGACAAAATCAACTACAGATCCAAAAAGCTTAGCTAACCCTAAACAAGCTGAACACAAATAAAAAAATACCTAGACACATTATAGTTAAACTACTAAAAGCCAAAGATATAGAGAAAAATCTTAAAAGCAGCCAAGGTGGTGAGAAGGGGAACATTACATACAAGAGGACTCTAAGAATGATATCTGACTTTTTATATATATATATATATTTTATATACACAGACACTTTATAGTATATATAAAGTCAGATATCATTCTTAGGGTTCTCTTATATGAGAGTTCTTCTGGCATATATATATATATATGCCAGAAGACAATGTAATTACATTTTAAAGTGCTTCATATATATATATATATACACACACACTATATATATACTTTATATATAAAGTATATATATACTTTATAAGTATATATACTTTATAAATATATATACACTAAAGTATATATACTTTATAAGTCTATATACTTTATATATATATACTAAAGTATATATACTTTATAAGTCTATATACTTTATATATATATACTAAAGTATATATACTTTTAAGTATATATACTTTATATATACACACTAAAGTATATATACTTTATATATACACACTAAAGTATATATACTTTATATATACACTAAAGTTTATATAGTATATAAACATATTATATATTATATCATATATTATATAAAATATATATAATAAATCTATATATGTTATATAAATATATATTTATATTGTATATATTTATATTTTATATATAATATAAATATATACTTTATATATTTATATATTACATATACTTTATATATTTATATATATTATATATTATATATACTTTATATAAATATATAGTGTATGTGTAGTGTATGTATAGTGTATATATACTTTATATAAAGTATATATAGTGTGTATATATATACTACATATATATAAAGTCAGATATCATTCTTAGAGTTTGCTTGTATGAGAGTTCTTCTGGCAGATATATATATGCCAGAAGACAATGGAATTACATTTTTAAAGTGCTGAAAGCGGGGGAGAAAAACCTGTCACCTAGAGTTCTATATTCAGTGAAAATGTTCTTCAAATATGCATGTGGAATAAGCACATTTTCACATAAACAAAAATTCAAAAAAAAATGTCTATAGCAGACTAAGAACTGGCTAACTCTAGAGCCAACATTTTGGGACAAGAACTGAACTGAGCTCCTGATGACTGCACCTGTAGACAATAAACCTTTATTTTTACCCTCTCATCCCCTCCCCAACTCCCAGCAAGATGTCCTCAGGAAGAGAGCACGAATATGTTAGTGAAATAGGCTCCTCTGCGATGTTTGGTCAATGTTTTAGGCACAACACCAATCACTTTTAGCCTCAGTCCATTCTGTTCATGTTAGAATTAAATAAGTGTGACAGATTGGCATGAAACTTCATGACCCAAGTTTTAACAAGCACAAAGGCCCAAAGAACCAAACAAGAGCTAGGAAGAACTCCCCATGGGACTCCAAGGGAATAAACTTGTATTCATGTCCTTCTTGGACAGAAGTAACTTCCCTGAAGTATCTTATCTCCAGGTCAATAAACTCTATTCCCTGCTTTGAAAATAAGAACCAAATCATTTTTGAAGCTGGAGCTTCAGAAACAAAACACCAGCAAGTTAGGACCTCTTAGGATATTTCAAGAATCCTGCCTTTCCAGGAAATAATATGTATTAAGTTCCTATTAAGTGCTAACTAATTTCATATATTTTACCTCATTTAATCTTTACAACTGATCTTTGAAGTTCAAATTCAAATCCAGTTTTGTCTGGTTCTAATATCTGTGTCCTAAGTTCACAAGTCTCCTGTCGCCAAATCCAAACTCCCTTTCTCTCCTTTCATTTTACCAGAACTTTCAATAAGCACTTAACAGTTAACTCACCTGCATTCTTGAAGCACTTTCTTCTTGTTGCTTCTGTGCCATCCCTCTCTCCTGCTTTTCTTCCTACTTCATTAGCTTCTCTCAGTCTTTTTTCTGGGCTCCACTTCTTATTCCTAACCACTCAGCGGATAATCCTGGGCCTTTTTTTCTATTTTATCTACATACTCCATCTAGGAGTATTAGATAACTTAATTCTGGGCCTCTTTCTGCATTTTATCTACATACTCCATCTAGGCGAGCCTTCCCAATGCCATGGCTTTAAATACCACATCTGTATTGAAGACTTCAATATCTCTCCTGGAAATCCACACCCATATAATCAACTCTTTGTCATTTCTGTTTGTATTTCTGATAGAAATGTTTGCTTTTTTATTATCAAAACAGAACTTTTCTATTTCCCAGAAATTCTTCAGTCATCTTCAGAATAAATAGCATCTCCACTCACCCAATTACTCAAGCCAAAAATCTAGAGGTTATGTTCAGTCCCTTTTTTTCTTTATCCCCCACAATCAATGCAATAGCAAATCTAGTTAACTTCTCTTCAAATGAATTCCAACAGCCATTTCTCCTCTTTACTTCTACTACCCTAATCTGAGCTGCCATCACCTCTTGCCTAGACCATTGCTATAGTTTCTAACTGTTCTCCCTGCTTCCAGTCTTACTTAAATCCATTTTCTGCAGAATAGCCAGTGAACTTTTTGGAACTTAAATCCAATCTAGTTACTCTCCTACTTAAAAATCATCCAATGCTTCCATCCCACTTAGAATGAAATCCAAACTTCCCACCCTAGCTTACAACCACCCACATGATTGGATGCCTGTCTTCTCTGACCTCATTCTGCTCCCACTTCACTCACCACTGCCCATCCATACTGGTTTCTATACTTCACACCCAACACACTGGCTTCCACTTTAAAGCCTTTGTGTGTGCTATTCACTCTCCTGAAATGTTTCTCCCTATGAATGTCCCACGGATGGCTTCTTCTTGTCATTTAGGCTCAGTAGATAAACTGTTACTTCTGCAGAGAAGGCTTTTTTGACCATCGATCTAGAGTAGTCACCAAGTAAAATATCACATCATTGCATTTTAATTATCCGCATGGCAAGTACCATTGTCTATTTTCTTGTTTATTTATTTGTTTAGGTCTAACCAAGCTTGTCCAATCCATGGCCCTCTGGCTGCATGTGGCTCAGGACGGCTTTGAATGTGGCCCAACCCAAATTTGTAAACTTTCTTAAAACATTATGAGTTTTTTTGGCGATTTTTTGTTTTTTTAGCTCATCAGCTATTGGTAGTATTAATGTATTTTATGTGTAGCCCAAGGCAATTCTTCTTCTTCCAATGTGGCCCAGAGAAGCCAAAAGATTGGACACCCCTGGTCTAAGCCTTCTGTTAGAATGTAAAATCCAAAACCTTTCCTGTCTTGTTCGCCATTGTATATGTAGCGACTTGAAGAGTGCCCAGCACAGAGTGGGCTCTCAACAAATGTCTACTGAAAGGATGGATCAATGAATAACCAAGGAGACAAAGCAAAGATGTTTATCATAAAGGAAAAGAAAACCACCAGGAATCCTTCACTGAGAAGAACTCATGGTGAGCTACCATGTCTTGACATTTCCATATCAGAGCCACCTTGTTTTGGGGTGGGGCCCCAGTCTGAGGGTGCTCAGAAACCTCTTTCTCATCTTCAAAGGCAAGTCAAGATTTCTTCTTCTATCTATATATTTCTTTTTAATTTTATACTGTCATAACATTAAAGACATTTTGAAAACATAAAAAGGCAATCTATGATACCATCATAACAAAGCAATTTTCAAGTATTCATCTTTCCTTTTTTTATTCATAAGCAGACATAATTTTCACACAATTGCAACCAAAGCATATGTGCTATTTTACTGGCTTGATTTTTACACTTACTATTATAAACATTTTCTATGCTACTGAAGATCTGAATGTTTCTGTAATATTAATAACAGCTAGCATGTATTGAGAGTTTGATATGTGCCTGGCATTGCTCTCAGCACTGGTATTGCCTTGTTTTCTCTGCACAATAACTTTTTAGAGTGTGTCCTATTATTATTTCCATTTTGTTCTATTTTCTCTTATGGACAAGGCACTTGCACTTGCGTACTATATGTATGAACACAAAGTTGATTGTTGATATTGACTGACACAACTCATATACCCATCAATAATGGAATGTGTGAATAAAGTAGGATGCATCTAGTCTATGTACACTATACTGCTATTAAAAATAAGTACATGAAACTATGTAAGAAGATATGGAAAAAATATTAAGGGAAAAAAATCAGAAAAATATGCTTATTATGATCCCATTAATGCTTATTTTAATAAATCATGCATAGCTACATTAAAGGAAGCCACATATTATTTTATTCTATTTCTCTGAAGTGTCTGGCCCACACAAATCCCTAGTGACAGAAAGTAGATTAATGGTTGACAGAGGCTAGGGAGAGGGGGAAATGGAGAGTGACTACTAACAGACATGAGGTTTCTTTGAGGGTGATAAAGATGTCTGAAAATTAGACAGTAGTTATGGCTGGCTGCTCAACTTTGTGAATATACTAAAACCCACTCAGCTGTACACTTTAGAATGGTAAATTTTATGGTAGTGAGTTATATTTCAATAAATAATATGTTTTTAAAGTAACCGAAGAAAAAAGTCTTATAATATATATATATGTATGTATTTAAGTAAAGAAAGGGGATAAAACGATACACAGAAAATTAGTAGCGGTAGAAGACAGATAAGATGGAAATATGAAAGACAATAAAGGGTGTTTCTTTCTGCCTAGTTCTATTTCATTTGAATCATATGATTTGAATAATTTACAATTACAATTTTATTTCTTGTATTATTTAATATAATAAATTAGATTAAAAATTATTATAATAAAGATTTTAAACTTCAAATCAAGTAAGTAAAATTATAATAAAATATTATATAAAAATCAAGTAAGTAAAATGGACCCTAATATTTCATTTTTGTTAGTCAGCTTACCAAAGTGCTAAGATCAATACTATCAATAGATGTAATATAAATGAGAGGATTACAGGGTAGTGTTTCTCCTCCTTAGTTCATTTGTCCTTCAGAGGCTGAGTATTTTCTTCTCCATAGTGAGAATAACTTTTCTGGATTCATAATGAGTTTTGACATTATACTACATTAAAAATATATATAGCTACTGTCGATTCTTCAATAATCACCCTGGACAGTGACAGTAAGGATAACTGAAGTTCATGGAAAGCAAAGAGCAAATCTTACACTGCTATATTTTCTTACTTTTGTTTCATCCAAGAACGCAAAATAAAATGCTCAAATGCAACAGTGAGAAAGTAGAGGCATTATCTGTAGATTATATATAGTCATCTACTTAGGAAAAACAACAGAATCTAGAGATAAGCTATTAGAAAAAATAAGAGTTTAGCAATGATGCTGATATATGATTGACCTACAAAAATCAATAGTAGTCCTCAACACCAGCAATAACCAATTTGAAAATATAATAAAAAATAAAATAAGCAACAAACTATGAAATATCTAGGAATTAACCTAAGTGACAAAACTGAGTACCTCTCCAGAAAACAATCCTAAAATCTAATAAAGAATGTAAAAGATGATTAGAATAAATGGAAAGATCTTCCATGACTTGAGTAAAATTAATAATAATTTTAAAGATGTAAATTTTCCCATCACTAATGTATAAATTCCCAGTCAAAGTTCAACTTGAATGCCTTTGAGAAATTTATCATATTTGCACTAAAATTTACATGGAAGAATAAAGACCCATGCTTGGCTAAGTAAACCATAAAACAAAAAACTAAAAAGTAAGCTTCCAGATACTAAGACATGTTCATTAAGCAATAAAAATTAACAAATAGACCAGTGGAACAGAATAAATAGCTGAGAAACACACTACTAGTGTGTTTGAATACTTGACATAATGACAAAATGCAAATAACTAAGAAAAGATTTGATTGTTTAAGAGAAGGTATTGGAAAAAGTGTTTATTACATGGAGAAAATAGAACTGGTTTCTCCATAATATTATATGAAAAGGGCCACTCTTTATAAGTGTAAAATGTGAGGGTAACAAGTAGAACTATAAAGTTAACTGAGGAAGACGTCTTGGACTTTATAAATAAATGAAATAAAATAAAAGCATACACTATATGGGAAAAAGAAGGTGACTGATTGGATTGCACCAAATTTAAACAGTTCTGCTTTCTGGGTATCCTGAGGATAATCGACGGCCATCTAAATCTGAATCACTTGACAACATTTCCAAACTATAAAGATTAACAAAAGAACAAATAAAATCACAGGAAACATACACCTTCAGGATAACTGGAAGACAGAGAACACTAGCTCCCCCTGAAAGCATTTGTAGAGAATGTGGGAAGTTCAGGAAAACTGTGGAAAGAGAAAAAGGGGAGTAGCATGCCTAAGATTAAATTAAAATCACCCTGAGAAAAAGAGGGCCTACACTAATCATGAAAAAATTTAACAAGAAGAGTGACTGCAGGCTTTAAGATGTGCAGGACTCAAGGTGGCAGCCTCAGAAGGACACAATAATTTAGAGAAAAAGACAGTATAAAGAAAAACACTTCGGAGTCTTGGTGGTGAAGAGAAGCATGTAAAAGAAATGGAATCCTGCAAGACAAAAGGGACTAAAAACATTGGGAGATAAATGGTAACTTTCCCATTATGAGAGAGAGAAAGAGAGAGAGAAAGGGAATACATACATATGTGCATGCATACATATATTAATACATAATGACAGATCGATATCCATTGAAGAAACTCCACTTCATTACACAGATAGAAGAGGGATCTCTTGAATTAAATGCTTATAGTCTCCCCAGATTGCCAACCTGATACACAAAGACTGAAAAAGAACCTACATTTATACAAACCTACCGGAAGGATAAAATGAAAACTTCAAATTGAAATGTTCAAAATGATAAAATTCCTCCCCCTCCAACCTCCAAAACAACTACAAAGCAAAAGAAACTATCGTGCAATACCCCAAACTAAATCCAGTGTCTTCAAACAAGCATGTAGGAATATGAAAAACACCTTAAATCAGATCATCAAAATCTAAGGAACAGAAATGGACATAAAACAGAAGGAAATTAAGTAAGAGTTTATTGAAAAAAGAAGAAATCATCTCAGAAAAATGAAAATTAAATTACAAATTGCCCGAGGAATATTATATGCAAATGAACATGGGATAAGGAAATGAAGAAAAGCAGAAAAACAAGACAATAAAAGTAAGATTAAAACATTAAAAGGGTCTAAAAGGAAGTGATTTAAATGAAGGACAAGCAAAGAAGATCCAATTACACATAACTGAACTCTGAAAAAAGAAAAAAAATGTAATGGAACTAATATTTTATAATATAATTTCAGAAAATGTTTAGGAAATTACAGAAAATGTAAATCCACATACTAAATGGGCCCACCAGATACTTGAGAAAACTCATCCAGAGCAGTCAACCCTCAGATATATTCCAGTAGAATTACAAAACATTAAAGATAATTTTTTAAAATAACCCTCAGGTCTCCCAGAAGGGAAAAAAAAAAATCTTACAATGGCAACAGAATTGTTAGTATCAGACTTCTCAAGAGCAACATACTGATCAAGGCAAGAAGCAAGCAGTGCTTGCAAGAAATTCAAGAGAAAAAAAAAAATGTGAACCAAAGATTTTATATTCAGCTAAGCTGCTCTTCAAGATCAAGGTCTAAAAAAATAAATAAATAAAAACTAGTTTTACATATGTAAAAACTTGGAGAATCCTGTATTCATGACTCCTTCTTGAAGAAACTACTAAAGGATTAGTTTCATCCATCCAAGTTATCACTGAGAAAATTTAGGTAAAAGGGCTAATAGTGAGGACTTAGTACATTTAATTTTAGATTTAAGACTAAAACAAAAATAGAGACAAAGTTAGAATAATAACATAAAATGTCATATGTTCCCATAAAATAAAAATAATCTGAAAAAAAACTGAAAGAAAAGGGAGAGGAGAATTGGAAAGGAGAATAAATGCATTGATTGTTGCATAGAAACAGTTCTCAAATGTTTTGGCCTCTGAAATCTTTTACGCCTCTAAGCTTTTTGAGGACCTCAGCAAGTTTTTGTTTATGTGAGTTATATCTATTATAAAGTAGACATATATGCCATATTAGAAATTAAATTTGAAAGCTTTTTAAAATATTTTTTATTTTAAAATAATAATAAACCCATTATACAATAATGTAAATTTTTTTTCAAAAAATATAGTAGCAAGCATCATATCATATTTTTGCAAATCCTTTTAAGGTCTGCCTTAATAGAAGACAGCTAGATTTTCATATGTGTTTCACACTTTCATTAGCCATCAGAGCAATGATATCATCACTTACCATATAGCCTCTGGAAAACTTTCACATGCATTCATGAGAAAAGGAGAGTGGAAAAGTGAAATGATGTCTTAGTATTATTACGAAAATAGTTTTGATCTCACAGATGCCATGAAAGGGTTTCAAGGATCCCCTACTGAACAACATTTTGAGAACAGCTATTGTATAGATCAAGGGGAGGAGTCAAGGGTATATCAGAAACTGACAAACCAGAGAATAAAGGCTAACCAGCAGAGAAGGGAATTTTTAAAAGGTGTAAGTACAAATGTTATCACTAAATACCTAATCCTAATACCAAAAGAAATTTTAAAAATTAAAAAGCAAAGCAAACACATCATATAGAGAAACAGAAAATGTAATAAAATCACGTAGTAATTTTATAAAAATTACAACTGAAATAAAGTGACAGTATAGATCACACATAAGGATATTAGTTAATTGTGGATTGGCTTAACTCATCTTTTAAAATAAAAATATTTCTGAATTAACTCGCCAACAGGTATCAAAGCCAGGATGTATATAAGAGCCACACCTAAAAACAGTGATTCAGAAGAGCTAAATCTAAAGGGATGGACACAGACAAAACAGGAAATAGAATTAATAAGAAGGCAGGGTTTGCAATCCTGGCATAAGACAAATAGAATGCCAACCAGAAAAACCTCTTAATGTAACAAAAACAGCACTTTAATGTTAAAATCTGTAATTCAAAATAGAGAGAAAACATTTAGGAATATTTATGCACCAAATAATAGACACATCTGCATAAAGCAGAAACTACAGGAGAAGCTAGTAGAAATATACCAAAGCATGCTAATAATAGACTTTAGTATCCTACACCAGGTCAAGTAGACAAAACATTGATAGACCTAAACAACATTCTCAATAAGACAGATCTTACAGATCTTATAGAAATGTATCAAACATTAAACCCTGATAACAGAAAATACATTTTCCTCTTTAGCACACATGGAGCATTTACAAAATTGATCAAGCATTCGGTAAAAAAAATCGATAAGTCACAGGGAGAAGAAATATTACCAAAAACACTCTCAGATTATAATACAATAAAATAAGGAATATTATATGTCAAAATTTAAAAACTCAACTGAAAATACTTTGGGATTTTTTCTGAGACAGTCTCGCTCTGTCTCCCAGGCTGCAGTGCAGCAGCATGATCTCAGCTCCCTGCAACCTCCGTCTCACAGGTTACAGTGATTCTTCTGTCTCAGTCTCCAGAGTAGCTGGGATTACAGGCGTGCGCCACCACACCTAACTAATTTTTGTAGTTTTAGTAGAAACCAGTATCAAATTACTATTTTTTTTTTTTGAGACGGAGTCTCACTCTGTGTCACCCAGGCTGGAGTGCAGTGGCACAATCTTGGTTCACTGCAGCCTCCACCTCCTGGGTTCAAGCAATTCTCCTGCCTCAGCCTCCTGAGTAGCTGGGACTACAGGCACAGCATTACAATGCCCAGCTAATTTTGTATTTTTAGTAGAGATGGGGTTTCACCATGTTGGTCAAGCCGATCTCAATCTCCTGTTCTAAGCTGATCTGCCAGCCTCAGCCTCCCAAAGTGCTGGGATTACAGGTGTGAGTCACCATGACTGGCTCCAAATTAATAATTTATTTTTAAAAATACAGTTTACCAACATTGATTCAAGTAGAGTTTAGAAAGCTTAAACCAATTTTTATAGGAAAAAAAAAAGTCTCAAACTATACCCCCCAAAAAACCACCAGGAGCAGAAGGTTTCACAAGGAAATTTGACCAAACTATCAATAACCACAGAAACCCGATGTTACAAAAATTGTTTCAAAACATAAAACATGAAGGAAAACTGTAAAAATCATTTTATGAAGCAAGTATAACATTGATACCTAAATTTGTCAAAAATTTAAATAAAATTACAGACTAATATAGCTTATAAATACTAATGCAAAAATTGTTAATATTTACTAGCAAATGGAATTCATCACCATACTGTGAAAATAATACATAATGACCAAGCAGGGTTTATTCCAGGAATGCAATGTATCATAAATCTAAGAAATTCATGGATATAAAGTAAGCACACAAACACACCATGATTCTGTAGCCACAGTTTTGTTTTATACAAAAACACTACAGATATGTGCAAGACTTGTACCAAATATTCTACTGGGTGCACAGACCAGGACTATTCAATGTAGAGAGGTCTATACAAAGGAGTAAATACACGGAGATGGGGATTATTGAGACCATTTTGGAACGTTTGCAAAATGTATCACAGATAAAAAGCTATTATCTTTAATATATTTAAAAACTTAAAAGGGGGAAATAACTAAAGTCTTAATAAAACAATGAGTTAAAGGCACAAGCCAAAAATTCATTAAAAAGGCATACAATGGTCCTTAATCATATGAAACTATTTTAATTTTACTCATAATAAGAGAGATGCAAATAAAATTACACTGAGATACCATTTCTCTTCTATCACATTGGCAAAAAGTTTAAAAGCTTGGCAACACATTCTGTTGGCAAGGCTTGTAAGGCACTCTCATTCATTGCTGGTGAGAATGCGAATGATACAACTCTTACATTGGGGGAATTTGGCAATCTCTAACAAATTGTATGTGCATTTTTCTTACAACTCAGCAATATCAAATCTAGAAACTTACCCTGAACATATACCTCCAACAATAAGAAAAGACATTTGCATTAGGTTATTCATAGCATCATATCATGGCATTTATAAATGCAATATTTTGCATTTATAAATGCAAAATATTGGAAGTGACCTAAATATCTATATATAAAAGATGGATCAAATAAATTCTGATGCATACACACAATGGAATGCTATGCATTTGTAATAAAGAATAAAGGATAGCTCTATGAGCTAATATGACATGAGTTCAGCATATATTGATAAGTTACAAATGCAACATGCAAATATACACATATTTCCAACATGTCTATGTAAAAGCAGTTTATTACAAAAGGAAAAAATGGTTATTGGAAGACTCATATTAACCAAGTATCTGGGTTAACAGCTTCAGTAATGGTATAAATCGGTATCATGGTCCCCTTGATATGATGTTCTGAGACCACAGTATCATCTTTAGGATATTTTTGCAAAAAAATTATGATCATAAAAAAATTCATGGCCGGGCGTGGTGGCTCACGCCTGTAATCCCAGCACTTTGGGAGGCCAAGGTGGGTGGATCACCTGAGGTCGGGAGTTCAAGACCAGCCTGACCAACATGGAGAAACCCTGTCTCTACTAAAAATACAAAAATTAGCCAGGCATGGTGGTACATGCCTGTAATCCCAGCTACTCGAGAAGCTGAGGCAGGAGAATCGCTTGAACCCGGGAGGCGGAGGTTGCGGTGAGCTGAGGTCGTGCCATTGCACTCCAGCGTGGGCAAAAAGAGCAAAACTCCGTCTCAAAAAAAAAAAAAAAAAAAAAAAAAAAAAAAAATCAGACAAACCTAAACTTAGAAACCATTTACAAAATAAAATGTTAGAGGCATGAAAAATAAAGAATCCTGAGGGGCTGAGCTAATGAAAGGAAACAAACAAGACTTAAGTAGAATCCTGAATTAAAGGGAGAGAGAGATATCAATCTAAAATATCAATATTAAGGTGACTGGCAAAACTTGAACATAGATAACGGATTAGATAATAATACTGAATCAATATTAAACATCCTGATTCCATACTTGTACTTTCGTTATTCCTTGTTCATGTTTTTAGGGAAAACACTGAAATAACTAGAAGTATATATATATTTATATATTTTATATAAATATATACAATATATAAATTTATATATTTATAAAATTTATATATATATGATGCCTGTAACTTATTTGCAAACAGTTCTTTAAAAGTATAAAAATGAATGTGATATATATATATATGACAGGGTCTTGTTTTGCATTCAGGCTGGAGTGAAGTGGCATGACCATGGTTCACCATAGCCTCGATCGCCAGGCTCAAGCAATCCTCCCACCTCAGCCTCCAGAGTAGCTGAGACCACAGATGCACACTACTATGCCTGGCTAATTTTTTAATTTTTGTAGAAATGAGGTCTCCCTATGTTGCTTAGGCTGGTCTCATATTCCTAGGCCAAAACGATCCTCCCATATCAGCTTCCCAAAGTGCTGGGATTACAGGTGCGAACCACCACTCCCAACCAACAAATACTATTTAATCGTGGATTTCTGTTTGACAGTAATATGAACAAAGTAAAGTACTTGAAATGTCTAAAATTCATAAGTTGTTGACTGTATGTGAAAGGAATTCAAAGCAACAAGTAAAGAGCAATCCCTATAGAATAAAAGACAAAAGCAATTTACAGAGGTGGAAACCCCAAAAGTTATAAAACATAATAAGGTGCTCAGAATCATTGGTAATTTGAGAAATTCACATTTAAAAACCAATGAGACAGCACTTCACCTCTAACTCACAAACATTAGAAGTCTGAATAATTCTTAGAGTTGGTAGAAATGTAGGGATGTAAACCTTTAAGCATTGCTAACAGGTATATATGGAATAGAAACCAGTATAGCCATTCCAGATAACAAACGAGCACTACTTCACTAAATTAAATATATGTCTGCTGTTAAAAAAAAAAAAAAAAAAAAGTCACTGGATATATTTAAAATGGCAAGAAAGACCTTATTCAAGACTATTGCAATAGCAGAGAGAGGCTGAACTCAACTCTACTGAAACAAAAGGCGGTAAGATTCTTAAATGCTGGGAGGAGCTAATAGAAAAGTACTAGAGAGTACTAAAGGACATCAGTGTAGGGAGGGTGGCCAATGTGATTAGGTCATCTGTGTTTGCTAATTGCCACTTTTCAAGGGTAGACTTTTCAAGAGTAGACTTCTATCCTCCCATAGAGACTGAGAAATGTGGTTCTATTGCCTTTAATGATTATATTTCAAAAGGATGACTCCAAGATCCTTGAGCAAGACTTTTCAGGGTTGTAAAAGATTTAAATATTCTATAGGGAATAACAATAATTAGAATTAATAATTTAAACAGAAAGAATTTACAGCTGGGTGCAGTGGCTTATGCCTTAGTTCCAGCACTTTGGGAGGCCAAGGCAGGAAGATCACTTGAGCCCAGGAGTTTGAGACCAGCTAGGGAAACATAGTGAGACCCTGGGTCTACAAAGAAATTTTTTTAATAGCCAGAGTAGTCTTAGCTACTCCAGAGGCTGAGATGGGAGGATTGCTTGAGCCTACAAGATGGAGGTTGCAGTGACTGTGATCCTGCCACTGCACTCTAGTCTGGGTGACAGAGCAAGACACTATCTCAGAAAAGAGAGAAAGAGAGAGAGAGAAGGAAAGAAGAAATAAGGAAAGAAAAAAGAGGGAGGAAGGAAGGAAGGAGAAAGAGAGAGAAAGAAGGAAGGAGGAAGGAAGGAAGGAAGGAAGGAAGGAAGGAAGGACAGGTAAGGAAGGAGGGAGGGAGGGAGGGAGGGAGGGAGGGAGGGAGGGAGTGGAGGGAGGGAAGGAAGGAAGGAAGGAAAGAAAGGAAGGAAGGAAAGGAAGGAAGGAAGGAAGGAAGGAAGGAAGGAAGGAAGGAAGAAGGAAGAGAAAGAGAAAGAAGAAAAGAATTTACAGTGGCATATTTTCTCAAGTAAATGCTCTAAGGCAAAAGGAGGTCAGGGATCTATAGTCAGGGAGACATCAGTCTAAGTTTTAGTCAAGCTGAGAAGAACATTAAGTCTGTCTTGGCCAACACCTATTAGCAATTTCATTCCTGGAGACAGATGAATGGATGGATAAATGGATGATTAACAGATGGATGGATAGATAGATATGTAGACAGACAGGCAAATATGTACAAGTGTGTTCACCAGCACTACATTTAGGACCAGGAGCAGGAAGCTGGAGCCCACCAAGGTGCCTATCTCAGAAGAATGGATAGGCAAAATATGATGGATACACAATTATGTAGATTAAATAGGAATTGCCCTGCATCAGTTACCTCAGCCCAGTTCTGACATCAGCTGTAGCTTTTTACACTGACACCTTTCCACCTTAAGCCTCTGTAACATGTCTATTAACTTTTCACACTTAGAACTTTCACTCTAACTGTGGGAGCTTAGTCTGCCCACACAAATTGTCCACTAGCTCTTGAAGCTTCTGTCTGGAAGTAAATTACAACATTTCAGTGTGTTGAGGTGATCAGACCTAACACCAGATCATGGGGACAACAAAGTCTGGCAGAGTCAAAGGAATAAGAAAAGATAGTTTGAGAGATAAAGTGGGTGCAGGGGGCCAACGCGAGTATGGAGGCTATGAAGGCCCTAAGGTCTGGAAGCCCAGACTATTTATTGGTGATCAAACAAAAAAAAACAGGTGGTAAGAATGTGGGGTTGAAAGAGAGTGCTGCATTAAGCACATGATTTACAGCTGTGATGGCTTACCAAGTATATGGCCAATTCTAAGACACAATCAATCTAGGAGCCTGGGAGGGCTGGAAGCAGGAAGCTAGCAAGTCTAAGACACATTCCAGAGCCATGAGGAGTTTCATTCCCTGAGCCCTGGATTCTATCCAATCCACGAGGGGTTTTATGCCCTGGGCTTAGATTATGGTGCATCAGGGTAGCCTTCCACCCTTTAGCACAGAGCTAGGTGTTCCAAAGGCCACGAGGGGTTTTAGACCCTGAACCCCAGACACGTTCCAAGACTCCTTTACATCATGTCAGACATGCATATGTCTGCCTCAGCTTCTCCTAACACTCAGCTTTTCTCCCAACATGCCCCCCTTTTCTTTTTTGTAAAACTGCCACAGCTATCATTGCTTGTTCTTGACGGTGGCTTTCTCTTCAGAGGTGGCTTCCTCTTCAGAGGCGGGTTCTGCATCTGCAGTCTAAAAGGAGACAGCATAAGCACACAACCACCAGAACAAAATTCACAAATGTAGAGCCTCCAATGGCCTTCAACTATCAATCTTTTGGAACAGGATAAGAGTTTTTTAAGGATCTCAGTTACAATATAAATAGATGGTGATGTCTCCCATGGCCTATTTAGAGACACAGGGATCCAAACTCCTTCCCTGGCTTTAATTATCAAGATAGGTTGATTTTATCAAAGGTTGAATTAATGCAGGTAAACAGGCAACATTCGGGGCATGTAATAAAGCGTGTATTTACAAATACAAGAGTAACATTTCCTATTGCTAGCACAACTTTGAATCCAAAAGGTCCCACTGGAGAGAAAAGAAAGAGCATTTTATCCTTACCTCCCTCCCCTCTATTCGTTTCATATTTGCCCTCTCAGATTTTGACTGCACTTTGAGCCACAGCTGATTTCCATAATTCAGAATATTCCTGTCTGTCCCTGCAAATCTCTGCTAGTCTTTGCTAGTCTCTACTTTTGTACCTCTTTAGGGCACTGACCAGTAACTCTTTAGGGTGCTGACCTTATATTGCTAGTCTTCATCTGTCCCTACCTGTCCCTGTCTGTCCTGTGAGTTCCTGCAAGTCCCTGCCTTTTACTACCTATCTCTATCTCTATCTATATTTATCTCTATCTCTACTTACTTATCTCTTCATCTTCCTGGAAACCTTTTTATGGCCCTAGGTAGAGCTCAGAAATCCACCCTTTAAGCTTCAGCAAGAGACAAAACAGGGACCCTGGCCCAGCACCAGATTGAAGGGAACAGGAAGTGCTCTCCCCTCCCCAAAGCAGGAAAACCAGAGTTTGGCCCTTGCAAATTTCCACTCCACATCAGCGTCATCCTCAATTTCCGAGAATGAATTGTTGATTATGGCAATTAACATATTTAGCAAAACAATGACCACTGTACCATTATAGACTTTATAACGAACATAACCAATGTTTTCAATGAATTTGTGGTTATAGTTGATGACTACTGATTTCACTTCAGAAAGTCTAAATGTAGCCCAGAACAGTGTCTTAAAATTCTCTTCAACTGTTGTGAAGTCTTCATTTTGTTTTGCAACCAATGTAATAGAGGAGTAGAGGTTGAATGTTCCAATCATAAAGGCCACAAACACCATAATGAATATGACCATGAAAGTGAAGACGTCTTTGACTGCTTCCCCAAGTGATATCTGCAGAGGTCCAAAGCTTTCATATGCCAACAAAATACAAGCTATCCCAGGAAACTCAAAACCACAGCAACTGCACAAAGACCTTCAGACACCATCCAAGGATCAGAGGGGTCCCCCACTCCCTCCTGGCCAAATTGTAGTATTTCACATTATCTCCCAATGTTACTTTTGTCAAGTCCTTTGAAGTATCATTTGCATCAATGATGCTCTGGGTTTTGGAAGCATACCAGAATGCCCTGACTCTTGCAATGAATGATGCTGTGAAAATTGCTAACATACCAAAATCAAGCATATTCCACAACTCAAACAAATACCTCCTTGGGGCCTTGAGTCCAAATTTCTTTACATTCAGCCCATATCATGCCTCTGTGCTCATTAAATCTGTTTTTCTCTAGCAGAGGCAGGTTAACCATGAAACTGAAGCTTCAAGATGACTTTACTTGCCAAGGTTCCTTCTAAGTCCTCACTTTGTCTTCCTTTTCTCTAAAGGGGGCCCTCTGAATAAACAAGTCTCAGATTCCACTGGGTCTTATACCCCATGCCTCACCCTCTACGTAATAAATGCCTTAAGAAATTCAAGTAAGCAGAATGTTTGCTTTCACTTTGTCCCATTGTTACCCTGGTTCTTCTGAGCGCTCAGCTTTCCCGCTGAGCTTCTTTCGGTTGTCCTTGGGTGTCCTTTGATGATGCATCCTCCACTTTTACACGCTCTAGCATTCCTTCACCTGGGTCTTTGTCACCCCACATTGGGCAGCCAGGAAAGTTGGGGTGATCAGACCCAACACCAGGTCGTGTGGGAAATGAAGTCTGGTGGAGTCAAACGAATGAAAAAAGACAGTTTGAGAGATAAAGTGGGGTCCATGGGGCCAACGTGAGTATGGAGCTGTGAAGGCCCCAAGCTCTGGAAGCCCAGACTGTTTATTGGTGATCAAAGAAACAGGTGGTGAGACTGTGGGGTTGAAAGGGAACATTGCATTAAGCACATCATTTACAGCTGTGATGGTTTTGCATGTATATGGACAATTCTAAGACACATTCAAGCTCTAGGAGCCTGGGAGGGCTAGAAGCAAGGAGCCAGCAAGTCTAGACACATTCCAGAGCCACAAGTGGTTTTATGCCCTGGGCTTATATTATGGTGCATCAGGGTAGGCTTCCACCCTTTAGCACAGAGCTTAGTGTTCCAAAGGCCATGAGGGGTTTTAGAACCTGGACCCCAGACATCTTCCAAGACTCTTTTACATTATGTCAGACATGCAAGCCCTGCCTGAGCTTCTCCCAACACTCAGCTTTTCTCCCAACACACTGGCCAAAGTAATTCTCAAGCCATGCCCATTTAAAAGAAGGGAAGAAAAGTGTAATTCACCCCCATGCCCAATAACATAGAAAGCAGGTAATATTTAATGCAGCAGCACTAATAACTAGCACACGCTCAAAATGCAAACTAAGGTGATTTTGACTATTCATGTATGGCATGAAGATCCATAACTGGGAGTCATTTGTAATTTTGCTGAGGCATAAATTTTAATCACCCATGTTAATGAGGATGAGGCTGGTTGGAAGAAGTACAAAAGCAAGTTTCTTACCTGTGAGTGAGCCTAGATAACTACTCAGCATCCACATCATATCATATCACATTGCAACTTTGTTTTGACAGAGCAGGAGCATCGCCATCTTGGACAAGCCCCTCATTCTAAAGTTCACCTTAATTAAAAAAACTGCCTAAATCCAAAGGGCATCAGTCTAATGACTAAGGTCAGCATGACCATAAACCACAAATAACATCTCTAACCAGAAACATTCCAAACTCCTCCCCGACCAGAGACATGCTAGTCCCGAGATAACCCTACTCCAGCTGGGAAGATGCCAGTCTCGAGGTGACACCCCTCTGGCCAGAAAGATGCCTGTCCCAAGGTAAACTCCCCTCCTCCCGGAGACATTCCAACCCCACCATAAAACTTCTCCCTCAAATAGGAACATTGCAAGCTTCTGATAAGCCCCCTCACCCTAAAACCAATATATAGTCTCAGTCTGTAAGAGAAAGCACTCCTGACCAAAATTGGTCTATCGACCAAGGCAAATGTTAATATTGGCTCCTATTCTCAGCCATAATCCTGCTCCATTCCTAAAATGCAGAGTGATTAAGATGCATACTGACAGGGAATCCAGTAAGTCCAATGTGTCAGAGAGGTATTCACCCATCAAAGTGGTCTGAACGCTGTGAAACTCTTCATTCCAAATTGTTAAAGAGTACGACATGGGAAAGAACACTGGATTTGGAGCCAAACACTTACTGTCTGAATAATCTGAGGCATGACATTGAACCATTTTTAGCCTTACTGTCTTCATTAGTAAAATGAGGTTAATTACAACCTGGCAGATCATTTCTCTCTTCCTCACTATACTTTGTTCCTTCTACCTCTCACTACTGTTGAAATTATGCTATGAGAAGTTGTCAAATTTAGCAAAGAAAAGAGTTCGTGTCTCCATTATGATGAATCAGAAATACCTCTGCCTCTTTCTGTAAAAGGAGGCACAAGCCATAAAGATCTACCTTTCCCTCTCAGCAGAGACCAGAATAGAGGACTTCATGTCCCTGATTCCAGGGGGAAATCTGAACCCTCAGGAGTGGAAGGGAGAAAAGGAGATTAAAGACAGCAGAAGCCTCTGAATTATCTCCTAGAGTAGACTTTATGTAGACTGAAGGATAGTTCAATGAGGAAAGTAAAAAGCTGTTATATATCACCTTCTGTATTTTCCTCCTGGTAATGGGCTATACCTGCATACCAGTCTGGACATTCTTTGACAATGGTTACAATAATTACAATAATAACACTATCACTAAAGGTAGCTATAAATAAATAGGTGCTCAAAATCTGAAGTGTTTTATTTAAATTTTCAGGATTATACTTGTGGCCTCCTGGATTACAGTTTATGTCACTGTAGAATTCCTCCAGAGAGCAACTGATTAGGAACACATTTTGCAGTCCTTTATCTTGCTGTATCCAGAACCACTGCTTACAGTTTTCATGTCCTGAGCCTGTCTCCCATCCACTTTATCAGAGACTCCCTAACACACTTTTGAAAAATGAGTTACTCCATGCATGTACAAAGGCATGCCAGGTAGAGAAAAGTTTTCCAACCAAAACTAATTCTTAGTGCTAGAGGTGGAAGAGTTCATATAGGTCACTAGCATGTTGTTATCCAATAGAACTTTCCACATTGATGGACATGTTCTATATCTGCACTGTCCTGCACAGATGTGCCACTAGACATGTACAACTACTGAGCACTTGAAATGTGGCAGACCTAGAAACCAAAATTTTAATTGGATATAATGAAGTAATTTTAATTTGAATCTAAATAGTCACATAAGCCTGACATTCACTGTACTGGATAATTCAGATTTATGGCAGTTTCTTGACCTGAGGCCTATAGATCCTCTAGTATCCAAAAATAACCTTCAGAGATGCATAAAACTGCCAAAATTGTAGATGAAATGTTGAGTATGCAAAACAATACTACTTGTCTTTCAATGATATATAACTACCCAAGAGCAAGTATTAAATAAAATAGTGGGTATCTATGGGGAGGATAGTATAGGGGTAGGAGTGGAAACGGGGATGGGAAGTGAAGATTAAATATAATAAATACAAGGGTAGTTTTACACAGACTAAAAGTGATAGTGCACCAAGAATTAAAGAGAATAGTAACTCAACTCTTCATTATCCAAGACACTAAAAATAAAGGAACACATTATTTGTATAGGTGTTTTTCAAAGTCAGTCTTAGCTGTCATCAAATTCTCAGTGGAAGATTGGTTGAGCCCAGGAGTTTGAGGTCAGCCTGGCAACATAGTAGACCCTGTCTCTAGCGAAAGAAAGAAAGAAAGAAAGAAAGAAGAAAGAAAAAGAAAGAAAGAAAAGAAAGAAAGAAAGAAGAAAAAAGAAAGAAAGAAAGAAAGAAGAAAGAAGAAGGAAGGAAGGGAGAAGGAAGGGGAGGAGGAGGGGAGGAGGAGGAGGGAGGAGGAAGGAAGGAAGGAAGGAAGGAAGGAAGGAAGGAAAAGAAAGAAAGGAAAAACAGCTGTATGTGGTGGCATACACCTGTAGTTTCAGGTACTCACTACTCGGGAGGCTGAGGTGGGAGGATCACTTGAGCCCAGAAGGTCAAGGCTGCAGTGAGCTGTGATCATGCCCCTGCAGTCCAACCTGGAAGACAGAGTGAGACCTTGTCTCAAAAAGAAAAAAAAAGTCTCAGTGGAATCCAAGACTGCAACTAACATCTGAAGAATCACCAACATAAATCTATTCTCTAGCCTCAGAAACAAAAGGGATGGGAATGGGTGTGGGTTGGATTAAATAATATAAAATCTGCACAGTTAAGATTGGCAGTTGGCTGGTTAACTGAGAAAGTGAATAATTTTATCTTAAAGTGGAAAAGCTTTAAAAAACAGTACTCATATTACTTTGCATTATCTTCCTTCCATAAATCAAAACCATACTGCACCTTCTGATTTATCATTTGTTTCTCTAGATGAAGCAAGAACATAAACATATTTCTGAAGCAATCTGAGTACAGAATCCTTCTAGATTTTCACAAGTGTCCCAAAATT